>NW_020884877.1:25090137-25264265 GCF_003945725.1 Corapipo altera
CTTCCTCTGAAAATTGGAGGCATGGGGTCATTGACAATGCTGGGCAAGCAAGATGGGAAAATAGGAAGCTGGCAGGAGGGATGCAATCCTCCAAGCCCCCCATGGCAATCTTCCCCAACACTTGCTCCTTGAGACAAAGAGCAGCAGGGAAATGGGGAGAATCGAGGGTATTCACGGCCTTGATCTGGGCACCTTTGACTCCCCTGGGAGAGAATCTCAGGGAAACCTGGGCACAGGCACTCATCCCTCTCTGCGGGCACTGCAGAGCTCCCTGCAATTCATTTCCTCCAATCTGTGCCCACAAGGGGCTGCCTGAAGAGATTGCTCCTTACCTGTATTATTTGTGGTTGTATTCCCTGATGGGGCAGTCGTTGGTGCACTTTCATCCCCGCTTCCTAATGAAAAGAAGAAACATGGCAGTACTGCTTAGCATTGTCTGTTGGAAAAGCTTTGGGTAACTCTGCGCGTGCAGGACAAGCTGTGAGCACTTCTTCTGTTAAGAAGTTCTTAACAGAGAAAGTGATTGGGCATTGGAATGGGCTTTCCAGGTAGGTGGTAGAGTCACTGTCCCTGGAGGGATTCAACAAGACACTGGATGTCATGACACTGGGGCCATGGTCTGGCAGATAAGGTAGTTTTAGTTCAAAGGTTGCACTCAATGATCTCAGATGTCTTTTCCAGCCTAGTTGATTCTGTGATTCTGTCCATGACCCTTTGTCTCCCAAAGCCCAGGGCTTGAACACATGCCCCACATGGGCACTGCATTGCCTCCAGCCTAGCTGTGCTCCTTGGCCCCCACTGTCTCAGCTATAGCCACACACGTGTTTCCCCGGGCAGGAAAGCTCCCTCCAGCTTCCCAAGGAAGAACCACACATCTGGGAGCATCTGTCAGAACAGCTCAAGTTGGGCCATCAGGCTCGTGCAGCCTTCACACCCTCTTCTCCCCTTAGCAGCCTTCTCCCCAGGATCCTTCCTCTGAAAGTTGGAGGCACAGGGTCATTGATGATGCTGGGCAATCAAGATGGGAAAATAGGAAGCTATCAGGAAGGATGCAATCCTCGAAGCCCCCCATGCAGGACCAGAGGAGGGACTGGGGAGGCTGACCCTCCTCTATTTGACTCCAGCAGGAGCTTCGACCTACCTGGATGGGGCTTCCCAGCACCACACTGGGACAGGCAGCTTGGTCAGGATGGAGGATGACAGGGAGGGACTGCTCCCTGGTCCCCAAACCTTGTCCCTGGGCTCAGCCCTGTGCTGCTGTGTGGCCCAGCTCCCTCCCTGCCTGTGCTCCAACCAACTTCACGCACTGCTGCCTTCCGAGCCCTGGCAGGGGCTGCCCTGGGCATGTCTTTGCAGGGATCCTCTTGCAGCCAGGTCTGGTGCAGGAGGCAAAGGCACCAAGCAGGAAAGCATCTCATATCTTCCCCAACACTTTCTCCTTACAGCAAAGAGCTGCAATAGGGAGAGGGAAGCGTGGAGGGTATTCACAACCTTAATTTGGGCACCTTTGTCTCCCCTGGGAAAGGATCTCAGGGAAAGTTAGGCAAGGGAACACATCTCTATGGGGACTGCAGAGATCTGTTGGACTTGGTTACTCCAATCTGTACCCAGAAGTTTCTGTCTGACGGCTTTTCTCCTTACCTGGAGTTTTTGAGGTTGTTGGCACAGTTGTTGATTCTTCTCCTGAGGCAGCAGTGGTTTCTGATGAAGGGAAAAGAAGAGAGTTTGCAGCACTGGGGAACTCTGTGCATGCAGGACAGCTTAGACGTGCAAGGGGTCCTGTCTGGGGCTGAACAACTAGAATTCTGGGTAGCCTTACCTTGCCCTTGGGCTTTCCCCTGACCTCATGCATCATTGTGTTACTTTTTCTCTCACAGTCATTTTCTCTGACCTTACCATTGGAATCCTTATTACCAATCGCAGGTTTAAACTCTCCCTGCCTTTCTCCTCTACATGAGTTGTAGGCACACACATTTCTCCCTGCAGTGCAGACTGTCAGAGCAAGGTCTGGGGCATCCCATTCACTAGGAAGTGACCCCTGGGCTGAGCACTACTGGAGCATCATTGAAAACTCTCTGTAGACTCTTTCAGAGCAGTGGAAGGATGACTGCCTTTGCTAGCACCTGTTCTTGTGCAAATTTATGTGGAAACTGAAAGCAGACAATTTCTGTTCAACAAATGCTTGTTCTGCTACATTATCATCAGTGGTATCAAGACCCTTTTTCCTGAATCACAATTCCATGCAGTTATGACAGTATTCATTATTTTTTTTCTTTTCCTTCCTTTTATAATTCTTTCTGAATAAAGAGAAACCTGGGTGATACCGGACAATAGATAAAAAAATTTCCTCACACTTTGGTTTCAGCATTCTGTCATTGTGTTTACTCTTCCAAAGTATTTCAGATATTTATTTTAAAGTTTGTTTGTTTGTTTTAAATTTATTTAAACTGCATAATTCTGAACTCTTGAAATAAATGTGTTGGGGGTTTGGGGTTTTGGGGTGTTTTTTTGGTTGGTTAGTTGGTTTGGTTTGGGGTGTTCTTCTTAGAAGTAAGGAAAACAAATAATAAACCAGCCTTAGTGATAAATGTGTGATACTTACAAATGGCCAGTTTGGATCATATGATCTAACTTTAATATGAATTAGTTAATATATTTTAGGAATAAACTTATTTACTCTGAGTTATGCTGCTGTAATCATAATTTAATCTAAAACAATAATAGCATGCAGCTGGGAGATTAATGTATTTGTGGCTAAAATCTGTGTCACTATCACACTCTTCAAGCTGATATATTAAAAAAATATTGCAAATCTCAGTAGACATTTGAAAAATAGGCCCCACTTTTCTGGAGCTTTGTAGTGCTTTGAAAATCCAAAGTGAGGAAAGTCTTTTAAACCTTTTTCTCCTAGTCAATAAAGCTCATGTAGAAAAGGCATGTGAAAAAGACAAGTAATCCATTTGTCTCCTCTACGTGAAGGGAAAACATGAGCAATTGTACCAGTTCTCTGCCAATGCTTCTGCCTCCACTGGTCACTGAGTTCTATATACAGCATTATGTGTTCCCAGTCAATGTAAAGAAATGTACTTTTTCCTATAACCATGATATAATATGAATCTATGTTGGCCACAAGCCATGGATGTAGGGGCAACAACCCCTTACACAACTAGCCATTTTTTTTACAATGACCATTAGCCTCAAAAGGCTCTGGCTAACAGTTGCCCAGGAGTACCCTTTGGACTCAGGAAGAACAGCATCCGTGGTGACAGCAGAGCACATGAGCTACAATTGAACCTTTCTGAAGAACTTGTCAAAGGTAACCTGAGCAAAGATGGCTAATTTATGGCTCTGTGTGCCTAGACCTAACTTTCTATGTAATGAAACAGGATATGTTAATGGACTTACGCATTTACTGCGGCAATAAAGAAATGGATGTTAGGACCAAGGTTATGGAACAGCAGAGACATCTGGCTGCTGAGCAGGGCAGGGCCGTTGCCAGTACTATTCAAATGGACACATCCTGCAAGGCTTTTAACAATGTTTGCTTAGAAAGAAAAAAGTTTCTAGGCTAACCCATTCTGATGGAAAGTCTGTTAAAGAAAGTGAAATACATTGCTTTCAGTAACTCTTGGGTTAAGATTTTTCACATCTTGCTGTTTCCTACAAGCCTCCAAACAGAAAACCAACCAACAGCCCTGAAGACTTCTATGCTCATGATTTATAGCTGAAAATTGGTCTGTAGCATATTGTAGATGTTTCTGGAAATACATATGTACACTCACAGTAGTCAACAGAGCCCCACAACAATCTGTCACCAATTGCAAGCTTAACAGGTCTTAATTTGGCTCATATCTCTGTAATTTTATCTTTGTATTACCTGGGAATTCCTGTCCTCTCACAGCTTCAAGTTGCCACAAAACTCTTCATATAGTTGCTTTAATTCTACTCCTGCTGATGCCTTCACCCCTTCATATCTGAGTATCAGGGAAAGGCAAGTTTGGGCGGAGGCTCTGACCCACAACAACCAAGTTCGTCACAATGCCGGAAAAAGTAGTAAGTGGCTTAAGGAATGATACCTGCCCTTTAGTTTGAACAGACCACGATACAAGCCTTTTGCAAGCTAGTGGTGATGTTTCCATTAATTTATTTCAACAGGAGGGAACGAAAGCTCTGCAAGCCAATTCAGGTGGCACTGCTTTCCAGACAAGGAGCCTCTAGCCGGAAGGGTACTGGGGTGGAACAGTTGCACCTTTTGTTATGACTGTAACAGAGCTTGAATTACCTGGGTTTAGCGTGGAAGTCCTGCAAACTGCTCTTGGAATAGGCTAAATTAGGTTAATCACAGGCACCAGTGATTTTGAATTGTTCTGTGAACAAGGAAAACTGTTGGCTTGCAGTGACATCTTTCATCATTAATTAATCAAAATCTAGACATGCTGAATTGTGTATCACCACTGACTTCCCAGCAACTGCTGAAAGTACTAAGCAGTCCATTCACTGCCACACAATAGTTGCTCTCATAAATCCCAAAACAGAAGATAGTGTTTCTTACCTTTCAAAAGGCCCAACACCAGGCTGAGCAACACAGCGAGGAATACACGGCGTCTCATTACTGCTTCTGTTGCTGCTGCTACTTGCTGCTAAACCTTAGAGAAACTGCTTTTCTCCTCTGGCGTCAGCTCATTTAAGGTCCCGGTCACAGGTAGAAAGTTCAGCCCTGAGCTGACGTCATGGTGGCAAGTGGCAAATGATAGATTCAAGCTGTGTTGTATTTCCTCTTCAGGCTGGGAGGAGATTTCTGGACTGGCAGCGTTCTTCCTTTAAGTCATAAATATCTGACACAAGGAAGTTACCACTAAATAAGCTGACATGGGAACTGACAGCACACCAGCTATCCCCTGCTAGTTTTCTATACCAACACCTTCAGTGCAAATTAAATGGAGGGTGCCATATAACCTGTTCTTAAAGTAGAAGAGGTGACCCCACCCCAAGGCATGCTTATTATGCACTTGGAAAATAGTACCTGGGATCCACATGCTCACTTCTCTTGCAATAAATTACCAGCACAGACAAGCTCCATGCCTCAAACTGATTATTTCTTTCTTATAAGCAAAATCCTATGCCAAAGCACTTCTTACTGCTTAACAGGGTAAAAAGAAACAGAAAACACCTGCACCTTTGACATCAAAGAAGCAGGACTGACCTTGGCTTTTCTGGTAATGATTATGGCTGTTTTGTTTGCTGCCATCTTATGTGTGTTGTGGGCTCACTAAAGTGGTGGGCCAAGAGAAGGAGGAGCAGGCAGCACAGCCAGCAGATGTTTGTGTTCAAGTGGCAGCATTCCTTTCTTGAGAGGAAGTGTGCTCCTGCCGGGTTGACATTTTTAAGTAGGGATGGTCAGGCTGGAGCAGGAAGCCTATAGCAGATCTAGAAATGACAAATAACCCAGAAAGCCATGAAGCAGGTAACACAGCTGTGATGCAGGGAAAATAGGTTGGAGACTGAGACTTTTTGACATTGCATGCCAGGAAGCCTCTGAAAATTGCCAGATAGAGACCAAGATGGGAAAAAAGGTCTCTGTGGGCAGGATTTGGTTTTCCCAAACTCTCTTATTTTTAGCTGCCTCCCCTGCCTAAGTTCTCCAGCTGAACAGTACCTTTGTTCTGCTTTGTGCTCCAGTAAAATGCATTGCTTGAGACCATTAGAAATCAGATGGGCCACAGTGGTTTCCAGTTCCTCCTTTTCAGGCAAAGGTGTAATTTTTCTCACTTTGGAGGTCTGGGTGATCCTGTATCCTGCCACAACTGCCAGTAAAGTCTTTCTGTGAAGTAAACACAGATTATCCCATCATTATCAGACACAGACAAGAAGGATGAGCAACCCGTTGGTTATCCCCTGCAAAGCCATGTCTAATGGCTATGTAGCTGGTCTCTGGCAAACTCAGCTGCCAGAAACACTGGCAGGTTATAAACACACTCCTGAATTCCAGGTAACAGCTCTGTGTGTTAAACAGCTCTCCCTTCATCTGCTTTTGTTTGATCTTCTGTTTTAAGAACAAGAAATGAAGTCTCAGGTACTAATCTCCTATATTGAAGGGGTGGCTCTCCTTGTATGTAGGAGAGTGGGAGAGACCAGAAGTATTACACAAGTAATTTCTCAGCTTAGGGTTGACCTAAAATTTTACCTTGCACTGAACCAGGAAACACTTTGGCTTCCAGGCAGTAAAAATGGTGATATGCCTCTTGCTGGCACGGGGAGTGAACTGCCTCATCCCTCTTCACTCTGCCATGTGAACCTGCTCAGGGTGTGGAGCCTGAAATGTGGGATGATTTGTCTGCATCCTCCTTTGCCCCTCTGTCCCCGAAGCCCCTCCAGTGTAGCCTGCTCCCCACTCCTACTCCTAATCTCCACAGTGATACCCTGGCAGCACCTACCCTTCCTATGGCAGGCTGGGACAGGACCCCAGACCCCTCAGGAGCTGGTGCTGAGGGGGATGTGCTGGGTTGGAAGCAGCCAATGCTTGCTGTCAGGGAGCTGCGGGGCCCGAGGGCACTGGGGGTACCAGGAGCAGCTGGGGCCCATTGCACTGCCCCCAGCTGGGAAACAGGGCTGTCCTGCCAGGATGGCCAGGGCAGAGCCAGCCCTGAGCCATTATGGGGGCCCCTCAGCCCCCCTCCCACTCTGGCTGCCTCTCCAGGCCATTCTGGATTCACCTCCTGCCCCTGCTGCTACTCCCCCCCATACCAGTCGCCCAGTCAGTTCCTCCAGGCCCCTCCTTAAGACTCCGCTTTGTGCCAAGGAGCTGACAGGAAAAGGGGAGGAAATGGCTGGGAAGTGTTTGTCCCCTGTGTGCTGTGCTTCCCTGCTTGATCAGCGTCCAGCCTCCACCCCAGGCCACCACCTCCCTCCCAAAATCAGGGGCATCCAAAGGGGACATCCAAAAACTAATCCCAAAGTCTCATTAGAATAACACATTTCAGTGCTGTGATCCCCTCAGACATCAGCCATCTGGGGGAGCCGCAGCACATGCTTCAGGTGGAAATGGGTGTGCAGAGGGGAACAAACCTGGCTGTGGAGGGTGTTTGGCAGAGCTGTATGCCACCCATCCTCTGTGGATGTCCATGTCCCAGATCTAGACTCTTCAGTCATTGCAATACATTCAGATTTTCCAGTGTTGCCTCGAGGTGCAGCTAGACTAACCCGGGTCTTGAAATCTTCCCGTTAACTGTGAAGTGAGTGTGTAGGACCAACAGAACTTCTCAGGGAACTATTGAAAATGAAGGTCAGGTCTTCAGCAGGTGTAAATAGTGCAGCTCTGCTGCCTGTACTAGTGTCTAAAGGTTGAGCATGCAGTCTGCACATTAAAACTGTTCTCTACAGTAAATGCACATCAGGAGCTGGCATATTACCTGTATTTTTTGACTTTGTTTCTATTCCTACCTGATTGTTTATATCTATTACGATCACAGTTTTGGCAGAGTGAATCATTTGCAATGCAAAAGGTACCAGTTCCTCCAGGAAATAATGCACTGAACAGACACACATCTTCACATACCAAAATTTTCGTCTCTACTTGCCTTTCCCTGTCCATTTTGTGACACAGCAGTGGTCACAACAGGGCCTCTCCAGGAAGAAGAGGAGTGACAGGCTGTATGTGCCCCATTGCTTGCCGATTTGTGAGGGAATTAGTAACAGAGATTCGGTGGTTCAGGAGAACAGATGCAGAGAATTGCCAAAACAGGAGAACTAATGTCAGTGAAACATCAGCAGGTACAGTTACTAACGAAGTCATTAGGCACACATTTAGACAATAGATAGTCGACTGCTAGTCCAGACAAATTCAACAGCCACAGCAGTTGCGATGTCCTGCAAGGAATTATGGAGAAAATCTTTGAAGAAATAACTAAATAACTTTCCAGAAGCTGTAAAAACAAGTTGGTGTGTCAAAGCTCAGATATAACAGTCAAGAACACTGAAAAATTATTGTGGAATAGAAACTATGCTATATTTAGTAACTAACACAGTAGTTGCTCTTGTCAACGCTTGCTTATGCCAGCAAAAAGAAGTATCAGAGGTAAAAGGCCTTATTATCTATTAGAAAGTTCATAGTCCTGTGCAACCTCATTATATAAGTTGCATGTAATCAAGGGGCAATCATGCTACCAGAAGATATACAATAAAGTAGGAACAAGTAAGTGTCTTTTACAGCTCTTCATGTGTGTCATCTTGATACTTTCTTCCCACCTATTTTTCAATCCTATTCCTTACCAGATTCCTCTACATTTTGCTATCTCATGTAAATTTGGTTCATCCGCTATATATTACATACACAAGCAGAAATATACGTTGTAATTAGCTAAAAGTTAAAAAAAACCCTTCAGAAAATCTAAATCAAAGTGCTATACATATAGATTCATGCATAATCAGGGGAAGCAGATGCACTTTGACTTCTTTTCAGGTGGTTCCCAAGATGGCTGAAGGCACACATATTGGGTGGATTCAGTGGTCTCAGAGGCACTGGTATGCAAATCTGAAGTGGGTAGGACTGTTAAATCATGTGTTTGTCCATAACTCCAAAGATCTTTTACCTAGTCCCATGGCAATGTTGTGACCTATCCTTTCTCACTGTTAATTTCCTTAAAAGTTATCAATGTCACATAGAAAGTAGAATAACTTACAAGAGTCTTGGTAACAAAACTGAGGCACAGCTAACAGTCCTTCTCTTGCAAATGAACAGAACTGCAGAGTTCATCATACTTCTCTCCCCTTTATTTTCCCAGCAGAGTCTTATTAGACAAAGAGCACGCATAAAACACAGTTCTGTACTGTATCACAATAGAAAGTAGACAGAAGTTTCAGGATAAATGTTTTACACTCTGTATTGCTCATTGCTCTGTGAGTAGCACCCACTTCATCTGAGGCAGCTGTCTGGTGTGGGATCTTGGGTCAAGAGTGAGAGATATCTTACCATGGGGTGAGCTACTCTCTGTGGATGCTTGTCTCTTTTCATGGCTACTGGAGGAGCCAGATGGTGTGTTCAAACTGGCCACCTAATTTTTGATAGGACAGATGAATCCCACCTTGGTCCCATCTGATTGCTATCACAGTCATGTTGTACTGGTCTGGAGCAATATAGGAAAAAACTGACCCAGCTAAACATACCTGCCATTGCTCCAAATGCTCTTCCACAGCAGCCTGCTTTTTCCTGCTTTTTCCCAGCAGCCTTCGTGTTCATCTGGATTCAAAGTGCCCTCCTTCTTCCTCTGAGGGACACTCAGCTGTATATCCTTCACAGTCTCCAGCAACAGTTACTGAGACAGGAGTGATCTCACTGTGGTCAGGTCCAGTCCCTTACCCTTGCAAACAGCCCTGCTGCACCTGTGTCTCCTGAGGTTGTCCTCCTTTTCAACATGCACTCATACACATAAACACACAACTTCACCAATTCCAGTAGAATGAAAAATTAAACTGATGAAAAATTAAAATTAGACTGAGTTGCTCAGTGCTACCAAAATAAATGTATCAGAACACAACTTGTGTTTCAGCTGAGCAGAAGTTTGTTTGGCACAATGAACAGAACATACTCATTTCCTCACTGCTTTTCAGTTTAGTTATTCAATCAGGAGGCACCATACAAAGAACAAAAGAACTATACAATTTCTTATTTTTGGGATTTCTATAATTAAAATCATCTAAAAATTGCATATGTTTTTCTTTACAGGCACAGCTAAAGAAAATAAAAAAGCAGAGACATAGTAATATTCATTGTTTTATTGTATCCTTTTATATCACTGACTAGAACGCCAGATTTAATAATATTGGATGCAGGTATAAAAATAATCCAATCCTTAAAAATTATATTTTGCTACTACAGTACTGTATAATTAGTGGCGGCTGAAAATATGATACAACTTTAAATAATACTGGTTTGGAAAACATCCTCAGAACTCCAGCGACTTGGAAGCAAACATTCAGAGATAAAGGGAAGGAAATGGAGCAATGTCAAGAACATAAAGCAGGTTTACATTCAGAAGAACAAACAAATGCTGAAAATTTACCTTTTGAAACAGAGGTGACAAAAGCTGAGCTTTACTACTGCAATTCTGAAAGCTGCTCAAACAAACCATTATGCTTTTACACAAGTTTGATCTTCTGATAGGAGAAGGTCCTGCAGAATTTAACAGGGTTTAAAGCAAATGACTGAGTTAAACAGAATTTCCTTTAAAACTAGTAAGTATTTATTCCGTTGTTTTGTTTTTTATAGTAAACCCATCCTAGGAGATTTTATTGGAGACCTTTTTTGTCAGGTGAATTCTAGGGCACTGCACAAGAGAAGTGATCAGTGATAAGTGTTTACTGTATTCCACAGGACTTTTCCATATAGGATTTTGCAGACCTGGGGGCTGCCTGCTGCAGTCATTAAGCCAAGCAAGCCTCCCATTCCTTCTAGCATTTTACCAGAATAAAGACTTAGCATTTACATACCACTTTTGAGAAACATCAGCCCCTGTCTCTAGGTGTTCCCTCAACAAGGATATTATGCACATGCAATACAGACTAGACGCAGAAGAGGTGTCATCCCACACCTCACAGTACTGATGCCACATTTCTGTAAATCAGGTGTATTCCTTTTTTTTATTTATTTCTTACCCCTTCATGAATATCTCTCCTGCTTTTGAATTTCAGCAATTCAAGGGAATGAACAATTAGATACACATTGAAAAGGTCCCAAACTCTTATGAGCACATAGCACATACCCCTTCTGAAACTAGGAGATCTTGCTTCATTTCTAAAGAGACAAGTAAGAGTGAACTGAAGAGTAGTTGTTACGTGTGACTGCAGGAAACATCTCTACATCCCTAGAAGATCTTACATGATAGGGAACAGGTTGGCTGACCAGTAAAACAAATACACAGAATTCACACTCACTTTCTTCTTGGGAAGGTGTTTCAGATCTTTAACCCGTTTTGTTCAATCTCACATAATACAGGTCTTGCTACAGCAGTAAGTATACTTTAAAAAAAAATAGATACAACATGGAAAGGCAGCAACAGTATTACAAAAATAGGCACCCAGGTGACTCTGGTGGTGGAATAATTCAGGACTAAAAAAAAACTTTAATACAGTCCATGGGAGAGTTACCCCAGTCATTATCATGGATGCTGGATTATATCCTTTGCGTGTAAAGAAGAAAAAACATTAGTCGGCATAGGAAGAGCATTTAACTAAAATGCATCTGTTCTTGTTAATTTAAGGGTGAAAACTGAAGATTAAAGATTACTATGGGGGAATGAAAAGTTCAGCTGGACTTGGAATGGATAGGGCCATTGACCAGCATCAGGGACAAGTCTCAGCACTTGGTGTATCTGCAGCAATGTCCAAACTCACTTTAGGGCTCACTGAGGTCCCAGCAAATAACCTTTACAAGTATTGGCACAAACAATTTCACAATGACCAACACCTCTCTCTAACGGTAATTTATTGCTATTTTAAAAATCCTTTTACTATCACTCAGTTTGGAGGCAGATACTGATTCACGAGAGGTGACTCAGTGACTACTATGACAGTAGGACTTACAAGAAGTGCTGTAATAGCAGTGAGATTCATTGCTGCTGTGAAACCTAATGCTTTAAATGTGGAGGTAAAAGGGCATACATGTGTCCTGTTTTTATCACAGATAGCCCAATTCAGTGCTGTGAGGTTTCAACAGCATGAAAAGAGATCCTGATTTTCCCAGTGCAGGTTGGAGGGCTGGCCAGGGAAAAGCAGCGGTGCATGGGAAGGACACAGGAAGGCTGTGTGTTAGAACTGCCTTTTGAATGATCCCTCAAATATGCATTTTGCTGATCTGTTCACTGCAACTGCCTCTCCTATGCTGACTGCCAGGGGTATTTCTATGGGCGAGGGGCTTTTGTCAGTACAATTGGCAGAGCACTGTAGCAGCAAATGCATGCCTGTCACAACTTTTCCTATCAAGCAACAGAGCTAGCATTTTTTCCAAAATTAATTAAAAATACACCCCCACAACTGCCCATGGGCCCTTGCTGACTGCTCCCCTAGCTTTCCACAGCAGACAAGAGCAATAGCAGATTTATGTGCAGTGCTGGTGTAGTTTTTCTTCCTTTCCCCTCATCTGGCTGAACCACTTGCATCCTCCTTACAAAAAACATGCCAGTTCACTCTTATCCTCTTGGATAGTGGAGAGCAATTCCCCTTGGCAAAACCACCCAGTGTGCTCAAAATTTGCAATTTGGTGTAGCCAGTAATCTAAACAGTCTGAGAAATGAGCTGCATTTATTTAGACATCCTATGGGGAGTTAGGTAGTGAATAGAGAAGGACCCATATTTGAAAGTGGACTTGATGACACATAGACACCCTTCTTATACCCAACAGGAGCAACAAGTCCTACTCCACTGCCAGAGGCTGCTTAGTCTATGGCAGACAGGCAGAGAGGATCCCAATGGCAGCTTTAAACAGGGGCAAGTTGCACTGAAACAGGTCACATCCCTGCTGTGGCTGAGTGAGTCCACGCTGGGGTGTCGCAGTAAACAACTGCAGTAAAATAACCACTATAAACTGTGACAAAACACAGGGCCCTGCACATACTCCTTCTGTCCCAGCAGAGCTGGGAGTGAGTGGCACTTGGCTGAAGACAGAAGCACCACAGCACAGGTTGCAGCTGGGCTGGTAGAGACCCAGAGGCTGAATCACCCCAGGCTGCATCTGTCACCTTCACAAAAACTTCCTGGATCACTTTGTGGGAAAGCACCTGCACTCATCTTGGTGCTGGCTCCTCCTGCCTAAACTCTCTCTTGCCTGCTGAGCAGGACCTCATAGGACACCCAGAGAAGGTGTGGCAGATCAGGAGAGACCCTTTCCCTCCCCTGCGGATGACGCATTGGCTCTGTGATTCCTTTCTTAACAAAGTTAAACAGAAGGTCAGGCTGAAATGGATAACTCCTCATAAGAAATGCCCCAATGTTTACCTTCTTTGGCAGAGAGAAAATTTCAGTGCAATAACATTCTCTACTTTGGGACCAAGTTTTGTAGTCCTCACTCAGAAAATCCTGCTGCATTTACTGAGATCCCTTCTCCTCAGATGAGGCTTTAAGAAGAATTTGAAGATCATTAAGAAATTAAAATTAATTACTTACAAACTTTTGTGTGCTCTCAGTTGGATATAGTCCTATCTCAATTTCACTCAAATCCCTTGCAATTTACAATGTCCTGTGAGATACAGACCAGGAGTTTTGTTCACAGACTCCATGTTACTCTTTGCATAGAAGGACTGATCTGCAACTGTAAATTGGTATTTCCTACTTTGAACTTGACACACACGAGTGCATGACCCAGCCTTTGAACTAATCAAGCAATTAAATATCCTTTCCTCTTAGCATTTGCCTAACTGCTTCCCAATCTGAGGAATTGCTGGCATGTGGTCAAATCATAGGATTCCCATCATTGCTGGGACACACTTCCTTTTTGACAAGCTGCTTTAGTAAACAGGGGCAAAGTCCAGTGCTCATCTATATGCTTTGGATTTAGATTTAGCATGATTCCCAGCTTCCCCTTTTCTTTTTTAACAGAGACAAAACCCTCCTCCATACCATGGGAAAGGCAGTCCTTTCTGTCCTGGGCACTCTCAAAAACAGAGGCAACTCCCCCACACAGAAATTACCCTGCCAACCTTCTCTTTGAAGGATCCCACAGCACAGCAGAGTCAAGTCCTTAGTTCTCATCAGCCAATGGATCCTGTGCAATTAAGAGATCAGCTGCTAAAGAAAGGGACAAGAACATCATTCATGGACTGGAAACACTGATAAATGTGGCAGGGAACAGCTAGTTCCTGTGCTTTACCTGTTACATTATTTTGGATACTGTAATTAAAGCTTTCCTCAAATATAGCTCCCTGGGCAGCAATACTTCCCATAAGCATCCATTCCTTTCCTTCCTACATTTCAGATAAGCTGTGTACTACCAGCTGCAAGGCTGATTATGGATCAGACAGGCTTGAAGTTGCATGCATTGTCACCATAAGTTCATGTAAGTGCAAAGGATACTGCCCTAGGCAGCTCTGCTTTTCTGAAAGCCCACACTGCTGTTTCTACATAGTAGATAAAAGGCATTAAAAGACTGCATTTGTGTGCTATGGTTGGTGCACCAAACTGTGTCTTCTCAAGCACACTTGTGGTGCCTTTCCTGTCTTGCAGTTTTGAGAAAACAAAAGCAACTTGAGCAGGGACCAGAAACCTCTCAGCCAACACAGCTAATAACTGACTGGTGCTATCTCCCCTTCCTCTGAGTACCTGGTACTCACTTTTGATAGGGAACACAACAGCCTTTGAAGTGCTGGGAAAGGATCTGGGAACTCACACCATCTGTAGGATGCACGTACCTGCTCCCTGACAGAAAGCTCCTCATCACCCCAGGTTTGCCTCCAGTGAGTGACCACACAACACATGAGCATCTGAACTGCTGCTCTTACTTGGGGTTAGGCACTTTGGGGGACACATCCTGTGATCCTTAGTGCTTCAGTGAGCTGAGCTATCTTACAGACTTAATTGTAGGCACTGTGTCTCTTAAAGCATGGTGGGGGAGAAGGGAATATCAGCTTATGTACACACTACAGAGATGGTGGGCTAATGGCTAAGGAACTGTGCAATTTGTTATCCTCATACAAGCAGCCACCTTGAATTAAAAGCATAGTCACATTCAAGAGAAGGACTGAATGTATCTGGACCCTGTATCTGGACAGGATTTGGATCACTCAGATTAACAGTGCAGTAAAGATAAGCGGTAAATACACTTCATTATATTTCCTGCATGTGGGTCGGGGCAATCCCAAGCACAGATGCGGAGAATGGACTGAAAGCAGCCCTGAGGAGAAGGGCTTGGGGTGTTGGTTGATGAGAAATTCAGTGTGACCCAGCAATGTGTGCTCACAGCCCAGAAGTTGTGTCCTGGGCTGGAACAAAAGCAGTGTGGGCAGCAGGTCAAGGGAGGTGATTCTCTCCCTCTGCTCTTGTGAGACCCCACCTGGAGTGCTCCTTTCAGCTCTGAGGGGCTGAAACATAAGAACGAGTGAGTCCAGAGGAGGCCATGAAGATGCTCAGAGGGCTGAAGCCCCTCTCCTACAAAGACAGTCTGAGAGAGTCGGGGCTGTTCAGTCTGGATAAGAGAAAGCTCTGGAGAGAGACGGAAAGAGAAAGCTTTCAGAGTAGCCTTCCAGTACCTAAAGGAGGGCTATAGGAAAGTCAGAGGGACTTTTCACAGGAATATGTAGTGATAGGACAAGGGGGAATGATTTTAAATTGAAGAAGGTAGATTTACATTAGACATAAGGAAGAAATTCTCCACTATGGGAGTGGTGAGGTACTGGAACAGGTTGCCCAGAGAAGTTACCCTGTCCCTGCAAGTGTTCAAGGCCTGCCTGGGTGGGGCTTTGAGCAACCTGGTCCCTTACAACCCAAGCTATTCTAGGGTTAGTAAGATCTCTCTAAGTACACAGTTCAGGTCAGAATACACTCCATGAGCTTTCAGTCTGATGTCTGTTCAGACTTTTGCTAATATGACTTAACATACCTGGGTGAGTAAACCTGCCTGGTCTGAGTCACTCGAAACTAGGATGTAAGAAAGAAAAACACTTCAACATAAGTGATCTTAGCTATTCTAGGAGTGCAAGCATCATGTTTTTTCTCTGTTAAATGCAACTGCCTGCAGTGAGTCTTATTTTCCAATGTCCTGAAAGCCTCCACAGCTCCTACAGAAGGCAAGGTGGACTGTGGAGATTATAAAATGCAATGTTTCATCTTCAGTGCCCAGAATTCAGGTTCATCTGCCAGCCAAGGCTGCAGCATTACTGATCTTTCACAGATTCCTCCTAAAGAGCATGCTGAATGCACAGGTCATCTTTTTCTTCCCTGTGAGCAATTATTCAATATTATATTGCTGTTTCTACAGGCATTTAAATCCCTGCAGGGATACAGAACCCCAAAGGATCCTATACGGAAGTGCCGTGATGATGTGCAGTGGCATCACTTCTGAACAACATTGGTTGACAAAACAACAATATACTTGGACTCTTCCCTATATATAGAAGATTTTCAAAGCAGTACATAGGAACAAATGTCTTTTTTCAGTCAAAATTGCAGTGGTATGACTAACCTTCCCACACTCCTTGGAGACAATCAACCCATGAATTCAGCCAATATTGCCAGACACTGGGCTTCAGCAAGGACCCAGCCACCTGGAGAGCTTCTACCGGTAAAAAGGTGAGGGCCAAAAGTTGAGCCAGCTTCCCTGTTGTGCACAAAGCAGATAGCAATGCAGCAATGTAAAAGGGAGTGGACAAACTTGCCCTACCAAACACAGTTGCACAGTGAATCTTTGCATGAAGGCTGGCTAAGAAGGCAAGCACAGTCAACAGTGAACGAGATCTGTAAACAAAACACTCCCTAGTGGTATTCAATGCAGAGTGCTGGGCACAGTTCATCTGCCCATACTGATCCATGCTTGCCGTGTAGCTCAAAGAGTGAAGATGCAGCATAGGACGAATATGGAGTACATGTGTTAGCTTCCATCTGGGTCTTTTAGGGATGTGCACCTTGAGCCATTCCCTCCTCTTCCTCCTCCTTCTCTCTGCTGCTCAGCAAGTGTAACAATACCTCAGGGCAGCAATGCTCGGCATGAAGTTCAAAGTCCTTCCTGTTAAATGGGAAGAGTAAGATCGATGTGGCCTGAATTATCCAGGAGACAGATTGTACCTGGGGAACAAGGGCCACAAAACTGTGTCCATCTTCCACTCCCTCTCCACTCTCTGCTAAAAATAGTCTCTTCTTCTGGTTTCATCACTAATGAAGGATGGATTGTATTGTCCAGGGTAGATGCATGAATGTCGAGATCCAGGCAAACCAGTGTAGGGAGGATAAAGTCCGTTTCTTTCCAGTTCAGGATTTCTCAGTCCAGTTGGCTGTATTAGCAAAAAAAAAAATTAAATAAAAAGGGTCTTATTCTCACACTCAAATCCTCCTTCAGGCACAGCTTTACCACCTTTCTCAGCAGTTATTTCAGTAGCTAGAAGGAACAACATGATTGCTTATGATTTCTATTACCTATAGTCATTTTTAGTGTGGGAGTTACGTATTGCCTGAAGGGATTATTCTGATGAAATCTTGATTTCGACATCTGGCCAACGAGCAGACTTGAAGTTTACCTGACTCCACCAAGTGCAGTTTAAGTACATAGTTAATTTTTAATCCAAAAGAATTCTACCGATGAGCTCAGGAATTGAAACCACTCTCACAAAAAGAATATTGTCCCAGAGCCATCCTTAAAGGAAACAATTCCAGAAAATCAAAGCTAGTGTCCTGCTCTGAGTATTACCTAGGAGCACTTCTCTCCCCATCAATGATAGATACCTCCTCTCCCAACACAGGCCCTCAAATTATATATCAAATACAAAGTGATCTGACTTTCCTTTCTCTTTCTTTCTCTTAATTAAGGCAATCCCCTGGGGACACTTGGCTGAGGAATGCTGATGTCTACGACCAAGATTGTACAGTCCTTTCACCCAGTGAATAACAACAAGCCACTTGGTTTGATCTGTTACAGAGCAGATCCATGCAAAGCCCTCATCACCCACTGCTTGCTAAAAAGTTCCCCTTTCTAGTTGTCAGCATAATAAGGGTATAAAAAATAGTTTAGAAAATTCATTTTCATTTCCAAATATTTCATTCTTAGTGGATTATTTTCTTTCATGCTGCACAACCCAGTAAACTTGCTTACTGCAAAACTTAAAATACAAGCCAGAAAAAAAAGTAATGTTTCTCTTCTCTGCTCTGGAAAGCAGGGAGTCCAGAATGTGTGATGTGGGTGAAATCCTGTGACCTTCACTCTCAGGAGTAACCCACACACACTTTAAGTACATGTAGCTGTAGATAAGTGACAGATGACACACCAGCATCACAGCTCTGGATACAAACATTAGCAGATGGTACCAACCATAACAGCAAGTCCTATGTTTGTTCCTTTCTGTGCCCTACACAGCCTATTGCTCCTTGTTCCCTCAGAGCTGAAGGGATGCTCTTTTTGTACCCTGGAGAGGGAAGGAGTAGAAGAACAGAGGGGTCCTCAGTGACCAGTATCTTCCCATTTTGGGGTGAAGTTCCCTCGACAGGGGTCTCAACCTTCCGCATCATGAGTGAGGGTGGACAGGACAAAAACTACCTACAGTGAATCCTACCAGTCTATCCAAAACCCTTAACTGTCCTTCTCTCTAGGATTGGGCTTTTTGGGCATTCTAACAACATGTTCCTGGAAATTTCTCTATTATTCTTCCTAATGACATCTCTTTGTGATATTCAGCACAGATAATAGTTAGAGCCCATAGGACTCCTGATGCCTTGCTGTCTATGGAAGACATTTGCTTTGCCCTTTTATCTTGCAGGAAAGGGATCTGTACTTTCAAAAATAAAGGAATATCTCTTTCCTGTATCAGGCAGAAAGAGTTAATAGTTAAGCTATGGATAGATACCGAATAATACACATCTGTCATCTGCAACAGGTTCTTGGTGCTTCCATTCTCCTGCATCTCGATGGTCTCTCTGCCCCACTCCTGTGCCCGGGGATTCTTCGGATATTCAGCATAAGGTGACATCTGGAAATCCCCACTCTTGAAAATCAGTTTACTTATGTCATTTTTATTCTTCCTGTTTATAAAAGAATGAGGGAAAGTGAAAACATAAAACTTATCCCGCTATCTTGTATGCACTTCTGACATGATCTCAGGAGAGATCACCACTTCATATTATGAAATTTGACTGGGAACAAAAGTCACCTCAGAAGGACTACAGTCCAATCTTCTGCTCTGAAGCCAAGTCAGATATGAAATCAGACCATGATACTCAGAGCACTATGTAGTAGGATTTGAAATCTCCAAAGACAGAGATGGGATTCTCTCTGAGTGACCTGTTCCATTGCCTTACTGTCCTCTTAGTGAAAGAATTTTCCCCTACATTCAGTTTGAACCTCTCCTGTTCCAGCTTATGCCCCTTGTCTCTTAAAAAAGCATGTGGTCATCTGAGTCAATGAAAAAATCCTCAATTTTCTTGAGGAAGAAGAATGTATGGGAGGCCTCATGCTATTTAAGTCTCCAAGTGATTAACTATAGGCACTTCTAGACACTATGTTAATTCCTAAGAAAGAAGACTTGCAAGGACCCTGTCTGAATGACACCAAATGCCCCTACATGAGTACCATGTTGTGTGAGTGGACTTCGGTGACACTTCCAGTTCAAAGCAGAGTACCCTCCAGGAAGCCACATAAGCTGCCAAAGGCCAGGACTCATTAGAAGGTCAGTCCACCCCTGCAGAGATCTGCACTCTGGGGTCTGGAGTTGTACTGGCCATCTCACCTCCTGGCTGAGGCTTGCTGGTCCCCCTGGCTCAAAACACAGGGTAACAGGGGCACACCACTGTGCCAACCAAACCACTGCCCCATCTATATTACCAATAAATCCAGCTGCCAACTTTATCAGAGAGCTTTGAAATCCTAGATTTGGGGACTGGAATGGCGGGGAGAGGGTGTTACTGCAAGGCATCCCTTTTCAGAATACATAAATCATGAAGCAGAGCTTCCTCAGCAAGCATATCTTGCCTCCAAACTGAAGCTGCCTGCTGGTACTGGAACTATGTATGTGTGCGTGTGTGTGTGTCTGAGAGGGAGAGACACACAGAGTAAGAACACATGCAGGATTTGTCCATGAAGGAAAATGAAAATAGCCATAAATACACACAAACAGCACTTGAAAAATGGCAAGTATAACCTCCCCTGTTGCCTAAACCTCCCTTTCCTCTTAGGTTGCATTTTTGGAGTCTGCTTCCTGGCTTCAGAGCCTTAAAGCTCTGAGTGCAAAGGACTCCTTTGCCTCTCCATCCTTGCAGGACATGATTTCCAGGTGTATCATTAAGGGACAAGCAGTTCAGTTGTTTAGCCTAGCTGCTGGAAAAAAAGAAGATACGCCCCAAATGAAAGCACAATGTGATACCTCAGAATCTCTGATTAACCCACTTGCTTAGCTATCCTATGCTTTCACCTATGTTTTGGTCCTTCAGAGTTCACACATGAAGCAGTAAGTGTGGTGTAATCCACTGAGAGGACACCATGGATGAGCCAGGCCTGGTGGTGGTACCTACCGGCAGCAGGTGACGATCAGTGCTATGCCCATGATAAGCAGAAGTCCCCCTCCTGCAGCCGCAATCACCACGGTGATGAGCTGATACGCTGCAGACAGGAAAGACAGAGACTCACTTAGAAACAGTGGTGTGGTTTTGAAACACTAAAGTCAGCATATCCACAGTCCTCATGCAAAGGGATTAACTGTTTATTTCCTATCTTCCCTCCCTCTGCAATTTCAAGGGAAATAGATGGTGTTGGGGATCTCCTGACAAAGGAAGAACAAGTTTTTGTTTCCCTAGGGTATGGATTCCCTTCACTGATAGATCAGAATAATTCAAATTATATTTCATGGATTCACTTTGGAATATCTTGCTTCAAGACTGCCCACTATCTGTGCCCACTATACTCATGACAGAGTATCCAGGGAAAGGAGATCTCCTTTCCTTAAGACATAGCATTAAGACAGCTTTGTTAAATAAGGTTGACAAAATTTGTTTCAACAGAAAATGAAGAAACAAAAAACACTGACAAAAGCAGTGTGTACCTACAGCATTTTAGACATAGTCATTTGCAATTATTTATTTCAAATCTCCCATTTCTGACACCATGGAAAATAAAGAAAATTTGTTACTCACGGTTTCCACAGTTGAATCCACCTAAGCCAAATGGGCAGCTGAGAACAGAAAACAACAGGGAGTTTCAGCTGCTTAGTTGTGCTGACAGGTCACCAAAGCAAGGACGGTGGGGTAGGAGGAGGGCAGAACAGTCACCATACCTCACACAGGTCTCATTTTCCAGCTTATATCCATCTTCACAGGCTAAAAACAGAGAGAAGGGTCATGAGCACCACGTAGTGGTGCAGGGAGGCATTTCCCATCACTGCTTCCCACGGCAGCCCCACCCCAACCACCCTTGGGGCCCGGCAGCAGCACGGCTGCACAGCAGGAATGCGATGCACTTTGATGGGATGCAGTATGTCCTCTGCAAAATACCGTGCACTTAAATTCACCTCCTGCTGGCTTTGACAGGACCATTTCAGGGCTTCCAGGCAGAGCCAGCTTGGAGTCTGGCACAGGGTGGGCAGCTGGTAATGTAATTCCCAGCAGAACTTCTTCTTGCCCAAGTGAAAACTCACTGCACACTTGCACTGCTTCCCACAAAACAGCAGTGTAAAAAATCTGCAAGTGCCTCCAGCTTCTGTTTTGAAACCTCATTTGAACAGCGCTGCTTTAGCATTGGTGCACGTTATTAATTACTTTTAAATGTTAGTATTGCTACAAAAAGTTGTGCAAATACAGTTATGGTAACCCAAAGTGGTATGATAATGTTTTTTTCTTGCGTCACTTTCTTTTCTGATCTTTCAAATTTGCAGCAAAATAAAATTTTGAGATATCACATTTTACTGTACAATAGAAATTAAATTTCTTAGGTCTAAATAACCCAGAAAACTGCTACATGCAAAATGTTGATGGAAAACTGAAACCATTGCTTCAAAATAAAATAAATTCTGTGTTTATGGACAGCTATCCCATCACCTGAATTATCTGAGGAAATTATACTACCCTTCTGATGAACAGGAAAGGAGATGATACATTGGACACACAAATATAAGATTCAAACTACTGATGAGATCACTGCTTTTCTCAGCAATAATGCTGCCAGAGGTCTTGCAGATCTGCTGCCTGAGCAGAGGCAGTGAAGGTGGTCTCTCAAAGACCTGAGCAGGAGTGACACAGAGTTGCTTTGGGCAGAGGGACAACCCAAGGCCAGCACATGCAGCAGCCCCTGGGGGTCTCCAAGACATCACCCAGAGGTCTGGGAAACCCCTGCATCACACTCCACAGGGAATTGTTAAGTGAAAAAAAAAGTGTTCATGGATTTTTTTCACCCTCAAACACTATGTGCTTAAAACAGGTGAGGCAGCAGCTCTCAAGCCCTACTCCCTCTGCCTTGCTCTCTAACTGTGGGGATAACCCATAGCCAAAAGCTCTGGCACTGTCTAACACCAGCAAGCAGAGAGAAGAGGAGGCTTCCAGCAGAGGTCCCAGCTAAGCTGCAGCAAAGCCCTCACCCCCTCCTGTGCTGCTCCCAGCACGCTGGATGCCTTTTCCTGCTGGAACAGCCAGCGATTGTATTGTCAAAAACCCAAAGTGCGGGAGGGGAGGAAAGAAGACGGACAAATGTTGTCTATTAAAATGGGTTGGTAAAATCATCGTAAACCAAGAAAAAACTAGCATTCTGGCTGGATTCAGAAGTTTATGGCTCTTCCAGTACCAATAACAAATGATACTGATGCCCGCAGTGAGCATGTGACTGTGACCTCCCCGTTGTAATACAGGTCACAGAACTTCCCTGAATTTAATTCCAGTTTCAAATCAAGAAGGTGAATTGGAGCTACATTTCAGAGAAACAGCCAAGACTGATTTTAATATTTTCAGTGACAGACAATCAACCACAACCTTGGGTTCAGATGCTCACAAAGTTAATTTCCCCATCCATTAAAAACATTCACCTTCTTTCTGGTCTGAATTATCCCAGTGTCAAATTCCAGACTTTGGATGTTTACTTACTAGATTGGAAAAGGTTATATGTTCCCATTTCTCCTCCTCACCATCAAATAACTCCTTTACCTTAAATAAAGCCAAGGGCACTGAGATCTTTGAGTCTCCCTAATTATTGCAGCTTTTCTCCGAACGGTTCTCTTTGATCCTCTTGATTTCGTTTCCCAGAAATAGATGTCAGAAGCCCAGGGATAACAAAATTTCCCATCTTCTGCCTGCTCATAACGCCTAAATGCACCCTGGTGTCATATTACCCTTGGAAGCCAGAGCTGGGAATCTCTTTTTTACCTGCCGGACCCCCTTCGCAGCTCTGCCCAAGTCTCGGCTTTCCAGGAGATACAACACACAGTGTGCCTGGCACTCTGCTCTTGGATGCTTGGCCTTGCTTGTGGCCATATTGAAAAACTGTTTGCCTATATACCATTTATGAAGCATCCATGTCACTTAACCATTTTCCCTGCAGGATGTGTGGACAGATGAGTTCATGCACTCACATCATGAACATTGCATCTGCAGACACAGACTTGCAGCCACTGATACCAACAATGATGGGGTGATGATGTCTATGATACCTGGTCTTGCACACTTTTCTTTGCCCCTATATAGCCCCGCTACTCCTTCACTACCTCCCTCATTACATTTATTTTGCCATAGTTGGGGACAGGTAGGGTGAAGTTCATTACACAGCCCCCCTGCTGCATCTCATTGTGACACTTTTTGTACTGGATATATTTTTCTCCCTCTAAGATGGTTTATTTGAAGTGAAGGAAGAGACCAGAGGTAACTGGGCAAGACTTAAGAGCCTCAGTCAAGAAACAGCAGGGCAAGGGCAGTAAATCCCAAAGGATCCTTGTTGGGCTCATTCATAACATTGAGGCATTAGCAAAAGATGACTGGATGGATTACTCCTTTCACTTGCTAACAAAAGCAGACTGGAAACATTACAGAGTGAATGTTCTACCAAAATGAACTACAAGATTGGGCAATAAAAAAATCTGCAGTGGAAGGGAGGGAACTCACTGGAGTTGCTTTCTTTAATGAGCACAGCAGCCCCACATATCCCAGCTCATTGCTGGAGTGTTGGGAAGGCCTGCGGGAGTGGGCAGGCAGATGCTGGAGTCCACCCTAACCTCAGCCCTAGCCCAGTAACGTGTGTGGGGCACATACACCTTGAGCATTCTCAAAGCTGGAGTTGTGCCTTGAGCAGGAGCAGCCTTGGGACCTCACTGGCACACCCTTCTCGGGCCAGGAGGATATAGGAGCAGTAAAGAGGAAAAGCAAGATCCTGAATATTCATTTCTCTCTCTTACTTAAAAACTTGGTGCTTATGTCTTTTCCTTTCCTCACCCTGCCTTTTCCTGCCACTTTGCTTTCTCCTTTGGCATCTTTCCTGCTCCTTTGAACATGTCCCCAGGAGACCTTGTGCTGTCACACTCACTTGGCAAGCTTTCAAACATTAGCAGGGAACAGAGGAAAGGCCTAATTGTAAGGGGCCAACCAAAGCTATCGAGTTGTGCTCTTCAGGATGCCTTTGCCTTCCCAAAAGACTCTCAGAGGTCTCTTTGGAAACCTGATTTGCTGCTCCTTGCTTCATTCCAGAAACACTCTGTATTAGTAAAAATAGCATGTCCTTGAAAAGTTGGCACATTGGGTTTGTTGCTCTGTTACTGAAATAGCCCTGAAGACACTAAAAGGTTGAAAACCACCAATGACCCAGAGACAACTGAACTGCACATCAAGAGGTACCCTGGCCAACATGTTGAAACTGCTGTGACTCAAGGGACTCAACCCTTCCTTGGTCCAGGAGATGCTTTTTCAACCAGAGGACAGATGCTGCAAAGCAGGACAGAATAAAACCTGGGGGTTGGGGCAGCCAATTCCCCAAGCCCCAGCAGCTCTCCCAGCCACACTTGCCTTCCCACGGGGGAGACCGGACAGGGCAGCACAATAGCCACTTCCCTCTTTGCAAATGCTATATTTGGAGCTACTGCACTGCATTTTCATGACCCACAATGAGGGTCGGATGCTCATGAGACCTCAGTTCCTGTTTAGGCACTGGAAGGGCAGAGATTTTCAAAGAGGCTAGCATATTGTATGCTATATTCATCAGCAAAATAGCCCTAAATATCAAATGAGGGCCATAGCTTGACTTCTGAAAAAGCCTTTAAAAACCCCAACCTCCTGGCTTACCCAGATGGGAACAAGTGATACCGAAAATCTGGTATCTTGTCGGAGTGTGGTACCATGCAGTTGGTACTATCCTCATGCACTACAACCTAAATCCCACATCAAACTTATCACTCAGACACTATGAAGCTGCTCAATAAGCTGTTTCCTACTGACAGCAGTGAGCTGAAGCTGGAACTGAGGCCTCACTGTGTGCAGGTAGGGTTTTTATATTTTCCACGGAAAACAAGATCCATAAGTAGGGAGTAACCACATGTACAAGATGTTAAATCTCTTAGCCCTCTGCAACCATCGCATCCAAGTGCCTCGCAGCCTTTTGGGTATTTATCTTCACAACACTGCTTGGCAAGAGATATGAACAAGACAAATAGAGTAACTTTCCCTGTGTCCCCACTGTCTATGATGGAGTAAGAATTAGGTAAAAATCTCCCAAGTTTCAGCTCAGCTCTCCAGTCACTACATATGCCCTTCTCTGACTCTCTAGGGTCAGTGGAGATGGTCAGTATTTCCTAATAGAAATCCTTCATCCAATGTACAAGATGAAGGGAAGGAAGGAAAACACAAAGGGAAAGGTTTTACCTGGAGCCGTAGAGTGGAGGAGAGGTAGGACTATGAGATGTCCATCCCAGAATCTGCAGCACACGAGTTATTTCTACGCACATTTTTCTCACTCTCTGATCAGATTTGGAATTGACAAAACATCTCCTCCTATTTCAACAGCAACCCAGTAGACAGTGCCAGAAGCAATATATAACCACTACTGCAATTCTTATTGATATGTCATCAGAAAACTGCATTTCTTAAGAAGACCTACAACAACCACTGAAACTAGGGAATGGACACCCTAATCCTACAGATGTTATTTTGATCACTGGCATGCAAAGACCTTGTTTAATACGTAGCAAAACCAGATTTGTTGATCTGAGGAGTAGCTAAAAATAATGTAACGTTTAAGCTTAAAGTTTCTACTAGGAACCCAGCTGAAAAATAAATTCATAATCATTTTCGGATACAAATTTTTAAAATATTGATGATGTATTAATATAAGCTTGTGAGTTTAAAGCACTTCCCCTAAGTTCACTGAGAGTTCAGACAAAATCAAAACAGGCAGAGAAACACGTCATCTCTGCTCTGTGCCACTGAACTGGAGCCCAAAGCAGCCAGGCCCCTTTCTCCCTCTCCTCAATCACTGTGACTCACAGCATGCTCCAGAAAGAGATAATATTATTCCTAGAGAGAGACTGTGTCTTCTGTGTCTGCTGAAAAGCCCCCTAACTAAATAAAAGAAACTTGAGCTGCTAATATATATTCATAATATTGAGCTTCTTGCATGCACAGGGCTACGCACACACACTCATTTCCACCAGAACAAAAAGTTTAAGCAAAATTCAGGGAAAATGCACCACACAGAGAGCAATACCTCTGCAGGAGTGGTCCATCTTGTTGTATTTGAAGTATCCACTTTTGCACCGGCAGAGTGCAACTCCGTCGAAGTCAGTGCATTCCGAAGTTTCCTTGTCACATTCAGGGTCTTTCTGTCCGCACAAGCTGCCAACTGTTGGGAAGAGGTGGCCGACATCAGCATGGTCCTTTCTGAACCCACCATTATGCATATTTGCTTTCCCCAGGCATCACATTCAGCTCATGTGCTGCTTTAATCTCTTTTTTTTTTTTTAACAATGTTTGCTCCATTAGGAGAGAGGCAACATCACCCTATGTCACCATTTCTTGTGGATAATAAATGTTTCAGCTCTGAGGCAGAAGGGGAAATGAAAATGAAAAATTTGGTTTGGCTCAAGCTGAAACACATTCACCCCATGAGACAACTCAAAAAATCAGGTTTTAAGTTTATATCAAGCAAAATATTTTGCTCAGCCCAAACCAATTTTTTTCCATTTCAATATTAAGCACTGGATTTTTTCATTTTTCAAACAAAGAATTTGTCCTTTCATTTACATTACTTTGAAGCAGTGTTTTACTTTAGAAAGTCAGATTTGTTACAATGAGCATTCAGCAAAACTGTGGATAAATGATGGAAATTTTGTCACCACATTTACATTTTTTCCTGGGAGGTCAGACTAAATGAATGAATAAATATTCGTGAGAAATATGATTTTATGGAAAATATGTCACTCATTTGGCAGTCACCTTTCATAAACCACTCCCTGCTAGATCCAATTTTTTTTCTATCTGACTTTTTTTTTTTTTTTAAGTACTTACACAAGACTACAATTTGTTTCTTATGCTTATTTCAAGTTAGAAGTAGACTTTACCAGAAGCATTGTATCAGAGGTAATGTGTAGGTATAATCTGAGTGGGTCTACTCAAACAATTTAATGCAATCCATGGTGCAGTGTGGCTTTAAAATACAGCACATTACAATAAAAGCACACTAAACTTCTCATATTCATGTTTACTTTCCCAAAACGATACAAGGAGTTTCCCTCTACAGCCAAGCTAAACACTGTCACCCTTCATCCTCAAAGCCAAACCTCGAAGCCTTGAACCCCAAAGTCACAAAGCTCCATGTGCAGCAGTTTCCTTGCAGGAGACTATCTTTCAAGGGTGCTCACTCCATGCATCCTGAGGTACCTCTCAAAGCTAAATCTCCTCTATCAGTCCTGCAGGAAGCGAGAACCAGAGCTACAACCAGCAACAAGGTCCACCTGAGAAGATCATGCACAACACTGGTGTCCTTCTCCACATCTTTCTGTGCTGCATCCACGTTCCCCTTTAGCAGGTAGAGGATTCAGTACAGAAATCAAAAGGTCTTAATTGTGAACCATCTTTACACCCTGCAACACTGAAATTGGGCAGGCAGGAGAGACGAGCTCCCTGTGCAGTCTCCAGCAGCTCTAATCGACTTCACTGGAGGGGTTTTGTTTCTTGGCTTTCACACCATTTCTCAGCTCCCAGCCATGTGGGTGGAATTAAGACTTATGCTTTTTTGATCTGGCTGGGCCCCGTGTCACATCCCAGAGATGAAAGGCTGCCCTACAATGCCTCTAATCCTGGGCTGTGTGATGTTTTCACAGAGACGCAGATTTCTCACACATGTGGCAAAGATAAGGCTCGGTATCTGGGTCCCTTTTGTACTGTGAGGTTCTTAAGATGACTCCCATTTAAATAAGATAAAATGATTCATAGGGGCTTTTCCAAATGCCAAATCTTTCTCCCTCTGTTATAAAAGAAGCCAAATAAAACACCCCTTTCTCCTCCTGTCATAGTTCTCCAGATGCTGTTTACCTCTGTGGAATGGTTTCAGGTTGGAGATGAATTGGCAGGCTTCGGTGGGGGATTTGCAAGCTCGAATGTAGCTTTTCACACTGCTGATAACATCGTAGAAAGTCACATTGGATGCTAAAGAGAACGTGGATTGCACTGAAACATGCACAATATTTGCCTCCCTAACAGAAAACAAAACAAAACAGCCCTGAGTATCATGGTTAATTCTGATGTCATCATTAGCACCTTATACATAGGACTCTGATTAACATAAGCCATGCTTATCACAGACACAGCATTACATGCATTGTAACAGACCTTAAAAACAGGAAAAAAACTACACACAGAGAAGAAAATTTGGAGCTGGAATGGATGCTGGTAGCTCACTTTGGAACCAGTCATAAATCCCTCCTGGGAAGCTCCCAAGCCTGTCCCAAAACCAGGCAAGATGGTCAGGCATTCCTCATGCCCTGTACCACTGCCAGGACAGATTGTATCAAGCCCAGCACCAACTCAAGATGGAGAATGTGGATCTCAAGCTGAACATCCCAAATGCTCAAGTTTCTCATTCTTCCCCTGGTAGCTTTAGTCTTACCTGCTTGCCTTAACAGTGGAGTGGTGGTACCCCGGCAAGCCTGACAGTGATGCATTGAGCTGCAGGGAAGGGAAGGAGAGAGCAGCTGTTAGTGCCCCAGAAGATTATGGAGGGAGGCAGCCCAGTGGGACATAGCATGGAATGGTCCTCCTGGGTCATTGACACTATCCCCTGTGCTTGCCAGAGGTACCTGCTGAGACCACAGGGGCTCTGTACATCCCAGCAGTTCATTTGCTCTATAAGAAAGATGCACTGCCCTGTTGCCAGTAAGAGATGGACAAAGTCACTATCGTGCAGCCTTGGACAAGAACAAAGACTTGGGGATTTTGACATGAGCGTCTGCCTGAGGCCCCACTGGGCAGTGACCACAAAGGCCAAGGATGAGCCAGATGTCAGCAGGGAGAGAGCACCGTGCAAGGTTGATCTCAAAGCAGCACCTCAGAGACTGAACATCTTCTGAGGAGCCTCCCTGACCTTGGATCTGTGCAGTTGTTTGTATTTACTCCCCAGCACAAGCTGTGTGGGCTGCATCAAGGTGACTCCCCCCAATGCATTTGGCAGCATCTCCAAATCATTTGGCAGCATCTCCAAATCACCTATTCCAAAAAGCTGGAACAAAGTGCAGCCAGTCTAGGAACTGCTAACAGGATGAACTTGTGCATGCAATGAACTGGATAAAAAACGTACAGAGATGTACCTATCTGTAGCCCAGGGGTCTTTTTGGAGCAACTGATGGCTCAGCCTATGGGGCAGCCAACAGCTCATCTGGTGCTTGTGCTCAGCTGACTGAGGGTCACATGGCTACAATCAAATGGCTGAGAAACTCCACCCAGAGGAAGGTATGTTTGGGTGGGTGCTGCTGCTGGGCTTCATCCCACAGCGTATGGCTGAGAGCAAGGTGGCTGCAGTACAACCTGCTCCAGCATCCATGAGATTTACTAATGAATGGTGGGGCCCAGAGTTACTGTTTTAATGTTTGACCTTGGAGGAGCACTGATGCCCTTTTGAGATCTGGAAAAAGCAATGAAGCCAGAAGACAGTAGGAGAGGATGGAGGCTACTGAAGTGTATATCCAGGCACACCACTTCAGGAAAAGGGATCCGGGATTTTCCAGGCAGATATGCTGCCTTAAGCCCCATAAGGAGCCAGGTTTCTCCACTGCTGTCTTGACAGCTGGGGCAGGGCAGAGGAGAGAAGCGTGATGAGTTTAAAAGACTACATTCACCAGTCCTACTTACACCAGACTAGGGTAGTTCAATGACTGAAAAGGCTAAACCCATGCTGCAGACTCATGGCTTCCCACGACAACCATAAGAGGAGCAAAGGGAACTTGTCCCATCAGCATTGCCAAAGCCCCAGCAAGGAGACTCACCATGGCCAGGATCTCCCTCTCAACGTGGAAGAGCTCTGCATACTTCCCATGGGTGATATTAGGTTTCAGGGGGACCTGGCCAATAAATATTCTCACTGAAAAGGAAAACAAGACAAGTTAGTCAGAACACATGTCTCTGTGCCGTATGTAGATGTGGTTTCATCTGCCTTACATGAGAGGCTGTTTGTATGGAAAATCTCTTTACAAGCAAACAGAAAACTCGCATCTGAGAATCATTGCCCCAGTAAAGCAGAGTCACAGCCTTGGGTTTTTTCCCAAGTGTTGTTGCAATGTTCCCACAGTCCCAGTCAAATTCCAGAGCTCAATGCTGCTGAACAGCCAGCATTTCATTGCAGTGTTCATACATTTCATATAGGAACACAGACTAATTTAAAAGGATTCCTGAATACAGAGAGAAATTGGTAAAATTAGTAACAAGACAAGTTACAGGTACCAAAGCTATTTATGATAATTTGGGGTAAACATATCAAATCTCTTACCCCTCCCTGAAATGGAAGGAAAGCAAACCAGCAAGTCAAAATAAAGCACCGTAGAAAGGACATTTTCATTTTTCAAACTGTTGGAGAGAATGAGCAATGACATTTGAAAAGAGGTCCAAAAGATGCATTTTTCTGTGCTTAGATTCATATTTGATTCACAGCAGTAGAATGCAATAATCTGAGTTGTCCAGACTTGGAGAGATAATACCCCTAAATCTTGTATTAAGTGTCATGAGATACTCAGTGGAAATGAGAACTCAGAGCTCCAGCTTTATGTTCCATCAGAAAAACAAATACGGTTGCAGATAACATTATAATTCTTTCCCATTTTTTTTCCATCCACAGAGCCTATCTTCACCACAAATTTTATATCAGACAGCTTTAATATAACAACTCTGGACAAAAAATAAAATGAGAATCACCTTCACTGTAGTTATATAATCTGCCTGTATCCCATTTCAAGGCATAATCAAAACAACTCTCTAAATTAGAAGCTGACACATTCCAACTCGAAGAAATGTTTCAAAACACTCTTCAGGGACACCTCACCCATGTTTCCCTAGCAAAATTTCCATGCCTCTAATCCTTGTTGATTAAGGGTCAGAAGAAAATCTGTCAAAACAAATTCCCCTATACAATGGGACATTGTAAATCCTTGAGAGTCCACTAATAGAAAGGAGGGGGTCAGAACCTGAGTTCCAACTAATAACTGTGCTGCTAAGAAAATGCTAAAGGTATGAAATAAGACCTTGATCTTACAAAGACTTTCACAGCTGCTTAATTTTCCGCACATGGCTGATCCCACTGAAGCCAGGTTACACAATAGCCCTGCTCACTTCTCCCAAGCCAAGTGCTGTCACCAAAGTTTGTAGGGCTGGGAGCTACAATAAGCTGCTGAATGCTTTTTGGGGGGTTGTAAAACACATTGGGAACAGAAGGGACACATCTGTCCTTACTAACAAGCCTGAGCCCACGGCTCCATTGCTGCATTTTCAAGAATCCCTCAGCTATCTCTGCGCCTGCTCCCCGGGCAGCTCAACACAACAGGCATCAGACACCGTACTCAGGTAAACAGTAAAACGTTCTGACAAAAGCGGTGGCTGGAAGGAACATTAAGCTCCTGAACTAGTCTGAGCCCAAGTTAATTTATTTTAGAAGATTACAGATAATTATTTCCATCTTGTCCTCCCCTGGTTTTTCATTTTTGTTTTCTTACCTAAATTGCACTTTCCTTTTTCCATTTCATATCCAAGAGGACACTGACAGATATAGGAGCCATGGGTGTTGTTGCAGGTGGCCAGCGCAGGACAAGGATTGGAAAGACATTTATCCACATCTACAAAAGCAGAAAAAAATCCCAGGTTATAGTTACTGAATCATAAAAATCATCAACTTTTGGGCTAAAAAAGATCAGCTCGGCTCTCCTTCTGTGACATCCTTGAGCATTATCAGATGCTTCATTGCATCATTTGCACTTACTATTTATCCTGTTTCTAATTATTCTGTTGGAGCTGAAAGAATAAATATAAGCCACTTGAATATTCATTCCAAAGCCCTTGAGGTCCAATGTGGATCCATGTTAATATGAACACTCAGATTGTTTACAGCACTGCTCATCGGAAGATCTCAGAGTTCTTTCTGAAGACAAACAACCCACCGGTTATTGATGGAGAAACCAAAGAATGAACCTCGAGAGCCACAGCTAGACATGGGAGCACAGGCTGCTTCACCAAGTCCTGCCCTTTTCATCCAACCCCTCTTTCTGTGATCCAAAGCTAGTGCTTGAACGCTGATACAGTCTGTAGATTACCCAGTTACAGTGGAGGCAGCCCTGGCTGCTATCACCTCTTTTTCCAGGGCTCCTCCATGCCACCAGCAGTGATACCTGTCTGTGCCACCACTCATAATGCCCTTTCTGCTGGGTAAGCAAGGGCTTGGGGAGCAGAGACCACTATGATATATGGCTTATCAGGGGATTAATGACCATAGCCTCAGATCATTCACAGATCAGCCAACTCAAATTGCAAATTCTGGAGAAGATATCCAATACTTCCCTTCAAAAAAAAAAAAAAAAAAAAGATGTCCTGGTCAAAAAGGCTCCTCTTGCTGTGCATGTGACTCACATGAGCACCAACACATCACACACACATGCAAGGGCAGACCATAGGCAGGGCTGTGGACTTGTCAGCAACAAGGTGCTACAAGACAAACAAGACAGCTTACACACCACTCATACCTTTTTTGTGGCTGCTGCTGAGCACTGCAACAGAGGCAAGGACTGGCTCTGTGGTTAAAGCATGAGGCACAAGAGCAAAACCCACGTGTCCATTTCTGACAGCACCGTGGTACACCACAGTATCACACAGGCTCTGCAGACCAGCACTCCAAAGCCAACCTCTGTGGTGGGAAACACCATTCGATGTAATCTCATACCTCAAACTAGCCTGGCACAGATACCTCAGCATCAGCAAGAAGGCCATTTAGTGTCTCTAATCTAAGCAGCCAGAAATGAGCGGATGTGTTTTAAAACAATGGCTTTCACTTGGCCATCCTTCAGTTTGTGATTTGTACATTTTTTTGCAGGGACTAGGGCAGCTCTTCTCTCATGGTAGTGAGTGCCCATGAACAAAGCACCATGTCCAAGGCAGCAGAAGGATCTTTTGTATTCTGACAAATGGCAAATCTCAATATTCAAGGGAAAGAATAATTTGGCAAAAGCGTGAATCCGATGCTAAAAAGGATACACCACCTTAATTTTTCAATTAAAAAAACCCTCATTCCCCTACAGTGACTTTTTTTTTCATGAAGCCATAGCTATAATTAAAACTAATCAGCTTGATAAATAACCTTTAAATACTTAATTATTGGATGGCATATATATTATTGCCAGTATTTTACTCAGATTAATGCCTTTAGTGCACACAATATGCTACAGCAGCATGAAGGCCAGGCTCTGAACTTGAAACACATAGCCAATTTCCATTCATATAAAACTTCAGTAAATGTATTTACTTGAGAAGATAAGGAGCCTGGTAGTGGTAATAAATGATTATAATGACACACTGAGCCAGACTATGGTACATAGTCTACCAGGAGAAGCAATGGGCCCTTGAGTATGAGATTATTTAATGAGATGGGGAGAAAACAACCATAGGTTGTAATAACAGAAGCAGTTCCAACACAAATTCCAAGTGCTGGCCAACTGTATTTTCTCATCAATAAGATAGATATTAATTGATATCAATTGATATTGTTAACCTATCATCAAATATAAAATGCAACCTATGCTTACCTGGAAGGCCAGCCAGCTTTATTTTCTCAAAACTGTCAAATTTCAGCTTAACCTCTCTATCATAAAAGTTCACCAAAGTACTCACCCTTATTCCAGCAGTTCAACTTGATTGCTAAACCCTTAGCTTAAAAATACCAACATGGAGACAGAGTTCTTGCCCTCAAACCCTGCTGACAACAGACATGTCATACATACATACACAACCCTTCGATGATGCTTAAAATTGGGATCCAGGTGTTCCCACCCTCCTCGTCCCTGCCCCACCACTGATGAGTGTGCCATTATACACGTTACCTGTCGCTGGAGATGACGTCTTCAGCCCCACCGTGCTACTGGATGGAGGAACAGTGGTTGGTTTGGTAGCAGCCAAAGTAGTTGCAATTCTCACAGTGGTCTTGATGGTTGGAGGGGCTTCAGAAGGACTTGTAACAGGGATGTTTTCCTCGGTGACTTTACCAGGCTTTGCAGTGGTGGGATCCACAGCTTCTGTGCTTTCACCAGTGGTATACATGTGCTTAGTAGCACTGGGTGTTTGAGCTCTGTGGTCCTTTGTGGTGGTAGCTTCACCTGGGGTTGACCGGTGACTGGCCAGTGTTGTCAGCACAGGAGGTTTGACCGTGGTCAGTGCCACTGCAGGGACAATGTTGCTGTGGTTTGTTGCACTTGGTGAGGGACTAAGGGGTACATCTGTTGGACCAGCCCGTGGAGCAAGACTGGCCGTGGTGAGCAGTGGTGTTGCCTTCTCAGAGCTGCCCTCCTGGGTGGTGGCAGCTCGTGGCAAGGCAGTCTCTGTTACTATGACAGGAGTGGACACAGTGTGTCCACCAACCAGCTCCATAGGTGCCGTAGGGAGAGGAGACACGGTGGAGTTGAAGGTGGTACTGTTTTGGGGCTGGTGTGTGACACTGTGCTTGTTGGTCTCTCTGGGTGAGCTCCCAGCCATGGCAGCTGTGGAGGGCACCTGCCTGACCACCGTTGTAGCTACAGTGATGCTTGCTTGATCATTGTCATTGGACTGCGAGATGGGTGAGGATGATGAAAACAGAGGCAATAAAGATGCTAATGAATAAGATGGGGAGAGCAATGAGGAAGTGGGCAAGGAGGATGACAAAGCCTGCAGAGGGGGTGAAGATGCCATCACAGAGGACAAGTGTGGCTCACGTGATTCTGACGGTGTGAACAGATGACTTGGTGGTGGTGTTGGTGACAGCGAGTGATGCAGTGATGACTGTGAGGAAGACACTGGAAATGCTGATGAAGATAGAGATGATCTGTTAGTGACCAACAAATCAGAGTCAGTGTTGAAGACAGTTGTATTTTCTACGCTGCCTGTAGAAGCAGAAGTTGACAGTTTGGAAGAGTATACCAGTAGTGGCTCTGTAGATGGTTCAACAAAACTGCTATCACTCGATGCATTGGTCCACCTGTCCTGAGACACAGAAGATTTTGATGCATCAGAAGGGCTGGAAATTTCAGAAAAAAAGGTGGAACTTTCTGACGAGTCAGCAGAGGTGCTGTTGTTGGAGATAGACAGGAGTGTCCTTTCTCCTCCTCTGGTATATGTGGTTGAAATGTATGTGCCATCCGTATGAGAAACAGAGGTCCTTTTCTCAGTGGCATCAATGCTACTGACTGGCTGATGGCTACCTGAAAAGTCTGGAGTAACAGGACAAAATATATTCATAAGACAGAGTAATATGAAAGTATTTTGATGTTGTATTAAAACCACTTGTTAAATACAGAAGATGTTCTCGTCTGTGAACTAGTCCATGCTCTTCTAAAAATTTAGAGCGCCATCCAAGCATGGGTATGGAATTAGGGGTCTTGTGCACTCTTTAATTGGTTCTAAAATGGGGAACCCTGACAGACACAAGGCTCCAGTGAAACGTGTAGGTTTCCAAAACTCTGTTCTTCACGTATTGCTTTTCTAAAGTGATTGAGCACTTAACATTCCATGATATTTGTTGCAAGCTAAGCAGGAAAACCCATCTGTTCTCTTTATCACTCATAATTTAAAAAACTCATAACCTCTTCCTTTTATCCTCCATTCCCATCTACAGAATATCCATCTTCTTCAATTTGTTTTTAGATGCAGTGAACTTATGCCTCTGCAAGATGAAATTATTACATTATGCTAATTTCCAGCTTATCATAAACTCATTGATTCAAAACTTTGCAGTTAGGAAGTCCTAAATAAACAGCACATTTGCCTGCAAAAAATTCAGATTATTTAGCATAAAAGGTGCAGTCAATCCCATAATACAAATGTACAGCCATCTCTAAAAAAAAATAAGGTATTAAAAATTTGGTTTAATTTCACAATTGACTTAGGTCATCATGAAACACTTCTGAAAGCATCATCCAAAAGAGACTGGTTAGGATGCAAAAAAAGTAATGCAACCATCAAAAAAGGAGGGTTCATGATTTCACTTCTGGAACAGTTTCCCATCTATGTGGGTTCTGGTTTTGAGTCCTTTGATGAAAATAACCCCCTGAGTGAACTCACAGGTGGCATTGCATGTAGTAATGAATAAGAACTTTATGTACAACATAGATAAAAACAGGAAAACATGAATTCCCCACAAATGTACAGCAGGAGACATCAACTTACTTGTGAGATCATTTTGGAAAGAAGAGTAAGTGGGTATCTTGGAAGAATGTACAAAGACAGTCTCTGTTGCAAGGTCTGTGAAGCCCCTACTGTTGGTAGAGGTGTTGGCTGTCCCACCACGTTCCACTGATGTTGGCTTAGCTGGCCCTGGAGAGCTGGCAGCTTTGGCATAGGAAGAAGATCCCTCCATGCCACTAGCCAAAGTGCCATGCATTGTTGAGTGCAGTATCCTCTCTTCACCACCAGCAGATGTGGATGAACTGTACACAAGATCAGTGACAGGGTTGGACACCCTTTCCTCAGCACTTGAGCTGCTTAGGGAGTGATGGCTGCTGCTAACGGCTGGAATAGGATCAAAAAGCAGGCATCTTGTGAGCTCTACAATAATTCTGTTTGGAAATGCAGATTAATAAAATTGCACAGATAAACACAGATTAAAAACATATGAAGTAGATCTCACATATCTATCTATCTTAAATGTGGATTTGACACAAAAAGCCTATTCCAAAAAACAGGACTGTCTAAATCCAGAGGGACAACTAGTACCATTAGTCATAATAGTATATTTATGTTATTTATAATTATCACCTCAACCCAGACAAGCAGTTGAGGTGTCCCACAGTGACAAGCTATGTCTCATTCTTGAGGCCTTTCCTGCTGAGCATCAACAGCTGCAGATATACAACACCAATGGGCAGAACCACCACCATTTATAAATCCCACCCATGACACCTGCAACAGCTGTGACACATGCTAGTGGTCATATCAACACCATGGAGGAGGGGAAGGGAGCAGCAGTCAAAAACTATCCCAGAGCTCAGAAAAACTCACTGGAAGGTTCACCAGCAGTTGAGAAGTAGGTGAAGACCCTGGATGAAACAGTGACCTTGGGCTCTGGGTACCCTGCTTGGCCAGATGGCATGTGTCTCATCCCAGGCCAAGCTGTGGAGGATGGGAGGGGGCCAATGCGGGTCCCCCCAGCTGTGTCCAGGTGAGGTGTGAGGCTTTCTGCCTCTGTGCTCCACATGCTGTGGCTAGCTGCAGCTTGAGATGTCCCCTCCCTGTGGCTGGAGAGTGTGGTCGAGATGTACGTGGTCTCAGTAGGAACACCAGAAACTCTTCTGCCTCTCCCTGAAATTGCAAAGTACAGATATACATACATATATATATACACACATTGTGTATTAATAATACCTTTGAGGCCTCTACCAGTAGTCAAATCTGAATATTTCAACCCCCACAGCAGAGGTGACACTTGGTGACAAACATCACTTATTTGCTAAGTGGGATTCCCAGATTGTCTGTGCTTTTCCCCTTTACACCAGAAAAATAAAACAGATTGGGGTGCATGGTTTTTCTGAAGGAGAATCATGGCAGGGAGGTAGAACATGGTCTTGAATGTCCTGCAGAAAATTCCTTGGGTGGACCAGTGAGTTTCAAACCATTCTCTTGTGGGACCCTGGCAGCAGAGCTGAGGCTGAAACATACAATAACTGGGATATAAGGAAAGGCAAAAGGTCTACCAGTCCCCCACCACATCTCATGTCAGACTCCCCCGGTTTGAGGCTGAGGCCAAGGCTCCACGGCAGCCTTCACAAGTGGTCCAGAAGAGCTGCCTGGTTGTCCAGCTCCTGACACAAGGAGCTCTGCCTCAAGTGCCATGAGGTGAGTTACTCACCAACTGTGCAGTGCTCAGATGCCCTTCACTATAAACCAGGCTTATTAAAACTGCAAATATAGTTTAAAGCTAGAAAAGGAAGGGTGGGGGCTTGGGAGGCAGGTGAGGAGGAGGGATGTCCTCCACAGCAAAATGGGAAATCACAAGACCCACCTGAAGCACTTGGTGAAGGAGAAGGCACTGAGATGCTGGGAGAAAATGCAGGCAGCAGCTTTGTTGGAAGCTCACTGAGTCCAGCATCCCCCTGTGAAACGTCACTCTGCTTCCCAGGCTCTTCTACTGATGAGGACAGCAGAAGGACCACGTCCAAGGTGCTGGTGCGGGGTGGAGTGGGAGCAGAACTCCCTGCTGCACTGGATGCTCCATGGGTGTCCAACACGGGTACAGTGCTCCTCTCCTCACCAGTGGTGATTATCCCTGCACTGGGTGTACTGATGAGAGGCAGGTGTCCTCCCATTGCTGAGGTCCCTTCTGCTGAGAAAGGGCAAAGCAAAATGAATTTATGCGCTCTAAGCTATGAACAGGCAGGCGTGCTCTCTTCCACCACTGCCCTCAGGCTGACGGCACAGATAGAACGTGTCAGAAGATCCAAACCTGGAGAAAACACTTTCTGTGCAAGGAGGTGCTGCTCACAGGAAGACACCCTGAAGAGGGTACTAGAAACAAGTCATGGGAGCACTTTTGGGTGCAGTTCTGCTCCCGGTTCAGTACTGCTCCCGGTGCCGCAGTCCCACCATGGGCACCACGTGCCCACACTGCCACCTCAGCACCAGCAATGAGCAAGGTGAGATTATGCAGCACCCGAATTCCTGATACTCAGAACAAAGCATGGCAGGCTTGTATGGGATCAGTATATACTGCCTTTGCACCCCCAGGTGGGAGTCAGGAACGACTGGTGCTGCTTCTGCTTGTATAAACAAAGCCAATGGGGCAGACTTGAAATTGTGCTGTCTCTGAAAACACAGCAAATCTCAAGGCCAGACTGCTCTGGCAGTAAGGCTGGGTTTTTCTGGTGATTAAATATAAGAATCTTCCATTTTTCCCTGGAAGTTGAAATTTTCATCCATAATGTCCAACACCATTGTCCTGCACATTCTAGCATATCCTCACTTCTCCACAGAAATCTAATGTCTACAGGCAGAAGCCCCACAGAGGTGGCCAGAGCTCACCTGGGGAAGCACTTTCCGAAGCAGATGGTGAGCCTGTGAGCAATGGATTCGTGGACGTCACGGTGGCACCTCTGTCTCCACCACCCGAGGTTCCCAAAGAAGACTGGGAATGGCCTGCAGAGCTGATGTTTTCGGTACCAGTGGTGGACATCTCTGTCGTTTGTGCCAGCCTTGTGCTGGCTGGCAGAGACCTTAACGTCCTCCCTCCACTCTTGGTGCCTGTTATGGAAATGGAGGTGCCAGTGGTGGGGAAATTGGTTCTCTCTGTTGACAGGATGCTGAATGACACACGGCTGCTTCCAGGAACTAAAATGTGATAAAGAAACAATTTACATTTTTACACATATGAAACTATAAATAAAAATGAACTTAACTTTCCCAGAGGCAGCAAGTACAAACACAACTAGAAAATATGAGAAGATGTCAATCCAGAGAAAACAGGAAATTTCCAAATACATAAATCCTTCCTAGAAAAATTTGTCTTCTAAAAAACATACTTTTATGCTGAGAAAAGTGCTATTATATAAAAACTGTTGACATACTAATGCTGTGCACTTGATTTTACCATTATGTGCCTGAGTGCACTCCACGCTGCTAGAACAAATATCGTGACAATCCAGAAAAGCCTGGCAATCAGTTCAGACAAGAGTTCTCAGTTCAGACTGAGAAGTCTGAAGAAATAGGATCAGGGTGATCAGACCCTTCAGCACCACAGTATGAAGGACCAAAAGCAGCATGAAGGACCTCAGAGACCACATTCAAAGCTGCCCTAAATTTGTTGAGCTGGTTCAGTTCCTGGGAAGTAGCATGGTCCAAGAGGCAGGACAGAAGGTAGGAACTGAAATCTGATCCCCAAGACTGCAGGGACATGATCTAATCCTCACTTGCTTAGTTCTCTTGCCTATAACACAGAGATAGCAACTGGAGATATTAAAAAAGGATTGCTATTTGAACGTTAATTATTTTTCTTGGCGTGATGGAACTTTCCACACATGTGCCCCTTCTGCAAAAAAATTTAAACCACGTATTTTTAGTCAAGCAAGAGCTGAAATATTTCAGACGCAAAATCACACTGCATCCTTCCAAACAGTATATTATGCACAGCAGAAAAGAGTCGGGCAAGTGCAAGCTGCAAAAACAATCCTCCTTTGGCTTATAAGAAAAATGGTATTTCCCTTCTAACGTGAGCTCACCTGGGGAAGGGTCTTCCGAAGGAGAGTGAGAGTGTGTTAGGGAAGAGTCTGCCACCCGCTCGGTGAAATCCGTCATTTGTATGGACCCGTGAACTCTGTAGGTCTCTCTCACAGGAGATGTGGACAAGGATCGGATTGTGCCCAAGGCCCTGTATGTGCCACTGCTGGATGTGGAGACTTCTGCTGCCCACCGGCTGCTGCCTGTGGCAGACCTCGGGGTCCTCCCACCCCTGCTGCTGCCCGTGGCTGAAATGGAATCGCTGGTGGGTGAGGAAGGGAGTGGGTTTTTCTCTGCCACTGAGCTGTTAACTGGTCGTTGGCTGCTTCTGACACCTAAGATACAATAAACCAGGGTTTGATTTATGCATACAGAGCTATACATTTGAGTGACTGTTTGCATGGTGTGCATTTCTAAACTGTCCATTGAGTTGCTCTGAGAAGAGGTGAATCTCTCAAGTTCAAGCACATGTGCCCTACTAAAAGCCATGAAAATCAAAAACCCATGTCCTACAGACCAAGCCTGCATGACAGACATAGCATGAGACAACAGCTGCAAATCCCCAGCAAGTATCTCTGGCATGGTAAAAGTGTGTGCATCTATTTCTAACTGATGCTTTTCCCAGCACAGGAGTTTCATTAGCAATGAGAACATTGATGTTTTTCACTTTCTCACCCAAAAGCTGAGATCCACTCTCCCCCTTCCCACCTACCCCGCTGCCAGCCCTGTGCAGACAGTAATAAAAACATCCATGTATCCAATAGTGACTGATGGCCGTATCCAAAGAAAAACGGTGCAGGGATGTGAAGTCTCATCCAGCCCCAAGGCAGACAGCTTTCAGACTGACAGATTTACCTCTGGACGTACTTTCGGAGGCAGAGACAGAGCCTGTGAGCAAAGGATCCCCGGGAGGGGCTGGGAGATCAGTAGCTTCCCGTGAGCTGTTGGGACGATGTGTCCCAGTCCCTAAGGAGGAGGAGGTCACCCCCAAAGAGCTTGTGGGGCCGGTGCTGGTGGCAGAGCCTCTTGTCAGCCCAGCTGTGTGGCCATTTGCAGTCCCCACTGCCACACTGGGCACATCAGCACCATGTGTGCCTGAGTGCAGCGTCACCTCTTCTGCAGCTGAGACACTCTTGGGTTTGTAACTGCTGCTAAAGGCTGAAAAAGGAGAAAAGAAATACAAAACTGCATACACACAAATGAAAACTCCTGGGTAGTTTTCATCCCTATCTACTTCATCTACTACCCCTCACCTCCTTTCATCTACTATCAGTAGATGTAGACAACATATGTGTGAATATTCAATACGGAAATATTTAATACTGGGAAATCATTAAGATGGGGGAAAAACGGTCTCTAAATAGGAACTGCTGAAGTTGTTGCTAGCAAAATTTCACTGAGAGTTTTCAAGGAAAATCTATCCTCCCCTTCCAACAGGAATAATATTTATCCATACTTTCATTTCTGTGAAATGTTTTTAAATGTACAGAATGTGCCAAACACAATATTATTCCTCCTTTCTTTAAAATAAAAAGGATGTATTTTGTTAATAATAAATCTTTAAATAACGTTCTGAGATATACAGCTATATCAGAACTCACTTGTGGAAGTGCTTCGTGAAGCAGGTGGCAAGCCTGTGAGCAAGGGGTCTGTGACACCTCTGCCATCACCATCCTGGGCACCCATAGACATCCCAGGGGTCTGGGCTGAAGAGCTGATGATTTCAGTGCCAGAGGTGGAAATCTCTGCTACACTGACCAGCCCAGTGCTGACTGGCAGAGACCTTAACGTCCTCCCTCCACCCTTGGTGGCTGTTGTGGAAATGGAGGTACTGGTGGCGGGGAAATCTGAAGCTCTCCTCTCCGTGGCTGAGTTGCTGGATGGCTGGTAGCTGCTTCCAATGGCTACAGTACAATAAAAAAACTGGATTTATACATATAAAATTATAAACAGATGGATCCATTTTCTTCCCAGATGCTTACAGCACACATACAGATATTAAGCATGGGAAGTTTTCAATCTGGACAAAGTGCTCTTTTGGAAAGGCATGAATCCCTCACCGCAGGAAGACCTTGCACAAAACTCAGGGCTTGCTGCCAGACTTCATGAGAGCAGGGTGGCTCAGACAGCAGGAAACCCCATGGGAAAAGGACTGCAGAGACTTGCCTTTAAATCCCACCTCTGTTCTAAGACTGGTGGAAGTCAGCCCAGGCTCTCTTAGTGGTTTTTTTGTGGCTTTAGAACTGCATCAAACAGCAAAGGGAGGAAACTTGAGTGCAGCCACATCGCCATATGAGCCTGCAGTTCACTACATATCCCAGGGCTTAATGGGACACAGGGAAAAATATTTAAGGAAGCACAAAAGAGGGTAAAAGAACAAACTGTAGACTAACTGAGCTCACCTGTGGCAGTGCTTTCCAAAGCTGGGCGAGAAGGGGCAAGCTGGTGCTCCGTGGAAGGCCCAGGGAACCGTCCCTGTGCCAGGGCCACTGAGGAGGGCACAGAGGCCAGGGGCTGAGCTGTGAAGCCAGGTGCTGTCCTTTGGATACCGGATCTCTTCTTTCCTGCAGCCCTGGTGCTGCTCCCAACAGCTGTGGCAGAGGGAAGGGACATGTCACTGTGAGAACCCCAGAGACGTCCTTGCTCCTGGCAAGCCCTGGGCACAGGATAAGGACTCAGCAACACAGGTCTTCAGTAAATTCACATGGAGTGGGGCAAAGTCTGTTTTTGAGAGCTCCAGAAGTTGGCTGCTGCAGAGCAAGCGAGGGGAAGCCAATTTGTTAAGCACAGGCATCTCACCCTGTCTAGCTGAGGGCAAACCCACTCGGCGTGGCCATAAGTGTGGGTTCCCAACCTCCTGTCCCACTCCAGCACCACTCGGGTGGGAGATACAGCTCAGGTGGGGCTGGGAGCTGCCCTGGCTCTGCAGTTGGCACTGGACCAGTGGAGATATTTCACAGCTGCAAACACCCACCCTGCAGAAAACACTGTGATAAGGTCCAAAGAACCTTTTTTTAAGTGGAAAATGCTGGGGGTTTGGATCAAATTATTTTTTCCACTGCTTTTTCCTGCTTTCAGCAGGGAATTTCAGCTAACCATCCAAATAATAAAAAACAGAGCACATGTAAAACAGAGCATCTTCTCTGTTTCAAGAAAGCAAAAGCTATAAAAAGGCTTTATAAATCTATAAAACAAAGCTGTGGGCCAGCAGAGCTCACCTCTGAAAGCGCTGTCAGTGGCAGGCGATGCTGTGAGCAAAGGGCTTGTGGAGTTCCCTGTGACACCCCTGAGGTGTAGCATGACCTGGTCTGCACCAGTCTGGGTACTTGAAGCTCGGAGGGAGGACTGGGACTGTCTCAGGGAGCCACGGAGGGCAGTGCCAGGGCTGGTTCCCCCACTGCTCCCAGAGGGGCTGGGTGAAGTGGCTGCAGTGTCCACAGGGGAGCTGCTGGACAGTTCTGTGCCCACCCAGCTGCTCGCCAGTCGAGAGGGGCTGTCAGTGCCTGCAAGGGAACAGGGGAAAGCAAATGAGAGCCCAGAGATGGGCTTAGCTGCCCACCCAGCATCCCCTGCTGTTACCCTCCACCTGTCTCACAGACCACAGGCCCTTGTCTGCACTATGCTCACAGCAACTTTGTGTTTCAGAGCTGCACCAAGTAATTTATATTTTTCCATGCCAGGAGAAGTCACCTGGGTACTTCTCTCTGCCCTCATGCATGAAGCAAGTCAGAAAACTGCCCTGAGCAAATAGTGGAGAGCTGGATCCACAAAGCTCTATGATGCTTAACCAATGCCTAGTTGCTCAATGGCACCTTTTTCCCAGGTGTTGGAACACTTGTTCAGTGTTCCCAGGCTGAACTGGGATGGCTCACCCGGGTGATGAGATTCTGAAGATGAAAGTACCAGCACTGTTCTCATCATGTTGTTAAACCCCAGCATGTTCCAGACCCCACGGTGCCCACCCTGTGTCCCCTCAGCCGAATCAGTGCTGATGGTTTCCAAGCCTGGTGGTGTCCTTTCAGCAGTTGCAGGGCTGTTGGGAAAAGCCAGAGCCCTCTTGCCTCTCTCCTGGCTGCCTACAGCATGGTGATGGCTTCCAGCATCTGGAAAGCAACACAGAGAGGATCATGTTCCCCTTGAAAAGTTATTTTGTCTTGGCTGGGTGGCAGCAGCATCACCTGCAGTGGTACCCAGCCCTACCCTGCAATAGGTAGGGTCACAGTTGCATCCCTCTGTTTAACAGAGCACAGTTTAACTGCAAGAGGAATTGGCAGGGACAGAGGGTTTCTGCCACCAAAAATTAATGGCATTTCAAACTTTGTCTTCATTTGTGAATGGCAAAAGAAACACTTTTTTTTTTTTTTAAAGACATTAAAAATGCAGAAAGCAGTAAGGAGCTGATGCCAGGACAGCCAGCAGCTGGCAGCCTGGGCATGCCAGCTCCACATTTTAGTCCCTAAGCAGAAAAAAAAAAAATAAGAAGGAATTAAAAAAATTAAAGAAAACCTCTATGCTCACATCTCAGACACGTATTTCAGACGGAGACATTAAGAAAAAAAAACTGAGGTGAGGATAGGATGATCAGCACAGACTTATTCTGCTGCTGTGGGAAACAGGCTTTGATGTAGGAGCAAGATTATGAACAAGTCCAAAGGAAGTGTTCACTTGCAGGATTTCCATGTGAAGACCTCAGCTACAAATCATGACAGAGCTGGTCAGGCATCCCTAACTCGGGCTCTTATAACCTAGGTTGGGTTAGTGATGGGGTTAAGCTCCTCCTGGGAAGGAGGCATGGGAATGCCAGGGGGTCTCTGCTCTACACTCTGTGGATGGGCAGGACTCTGTGAGTACTGCTGGGTGGTGAAAAACAGAGGCAGCTCCTTAGAATCATCTTTGCTGTAATGTTAAACAAAAAAAAAAAAACCAGCTTTCCTGAGATTGAATTTCTTCCAAAAGTCTGCATTTGTAGCCGTGGGGCAGGAACACCTCCTAACCCACTGGCTATGCTCAGTCCATGGGCTGGGCACAGCAAAACGGGACCCTCACATCAATAAAACTCACCAGGAGGATGGCTGTGAGTGGGCAGGTGGGTTGCTGTCCCAGCAGACAGGTTGTCTGGGGGTCCTGCTCCCAGTGGGGTGACATCCCCATTGCCAGCCAGAGGACCAATGTGCCCCATGACCTTGCTCCCCACTGGCACCGCTCTGTGCCTGGCAGGAAGTGATGCCCACTCCCTGCTCCCAGCCAGCATCGTCACCAGCTCCACACTGTCCACCGGAGCACCAGGATTCCTTATCCCTGTGTCTGAACTTCTTCCCTCCGGATAGCTGCTTTCAATGACTAAAAGGCAAAACAAGAAAAGAATTTAGATCCCATCAGCACTGGCTGTGCAGGCTCGGCTCACTGCAGTAACACCAATGCCAAGCTCTGAGCTCGTTTACTTACACGACAGAAAAAATTTGCATCATCAAAGCAGAGACCTGACATTTATTTTTCGATTTATACCAGTGGAAATTAGATTGGTCTGTGGGATCAAATGCCGAAACCCACCTTTGTGCACAAGATTAATTCAATTCAGCACCCTCATACTTTTGTGTGTGTGTGTGTTAGGAGAAATAAATCTTTAAAGGAGCCAAAAGAAAAGTCTGAAACAAATAACTGATGGAGATAGGCACAGTGTAGAGTCCATGGGAAGAGTATGTAGGTCTCCTGAGCTGATGGGCAGCTGGAGCCCAGCACAGCCCATGTGCCCCATCCTGAGTGTAAGATGGGAGAGGAGAGGGCTCCACAGCTCTTTCCGCAATGAGCACTTGGCCAGTGTTTGTTTCACACCTGACCTCAAATCCCATCACCTGCAGAGAGCTGGTGGGAAGCTGGCTGAGAACTGTAGGGGAGTCAGGAGGGTCGGCATAACCCATCCAGACACCACAAGGGACCAGGGACAGAAGAGATCAGTGTATGGTGGGATTATATTGCCCATCCAGGCACTGAAGCACCCCAAGGTGATGGACATTTTGGCATATCTGACAGTAATTTCTATCAGAATATGAGAAACAAAATGAAGTTTGTGTATCTACATGTCCATTTTCTGTGAGCAAACATGGCCATAGCCCCTGCTCACCCTGCATAGACCTTGTTTCGGTCTGCTCTCTTGCTCCTGATACAAGGCTGCTCCAAATCTCCACCTCTCCCATCATTCATAGTCATTTTCCTTTTTCAATAGAAAATGAATAAAACACATTTATGGAATAAATGTTGGTTCCTAAGCCAGCATGGTAATGCTGGCTTTAGCTTTGCTAGCTCTTCCTCTGCCTCCAGTTGCTCCCCACCATGGTGATGCCTAACGGCAGCAACCTCCTCCCCCCCCCGCACAAGTTTCTTCTGCATTTCTACTATCAGCTCTATCTCATGGACCCAAAAATTACTTCTCACAGGGGCATCAATAGGCATTACATGCTTTAAGGGATCTTCCAAAGTACACAGGTAGCTGTGTGCATCCCTGGAATACAAACATATTCCCCAAATAAGTCCTAAGAAAGGACTGAAGATGTTACTCAATAGCCAACTTCTCATCGCAGTCATTAACACTGACTGCCAGCAGCAGCAGCAGGACTTGGTGCAGTAGCTGTAGCTTCAGCCTCGGGTCTGTCATCCAGCCTGGAGCTGAGCAACTAGTAACAGCTGCTCTGAGTGGTTCCTGTGAGATTTGCTGGAGGAATTGGGGTTTCCAGCCTGTGGTACCACCCAGGGCTGTGTGAGGATTTCCCTGCACATCAGTCATACAAAAACCAGCAGCCACCATCTACTTTACAGCCCCGAGACTTGGCTGGCACTGCAGCCTCAGATGATCTCCAAAGCCCAAAACAAGTCAAAGCAAGTCCAAATCTGAAACAACAAGATCCCAGTTTTGTCCATCTTCCTTATAACCAAAACATAGCCCCTGGGCTAAAGTAGCCCAACACACACTTTTCTTACTGAGTAGGCAGAATGGGAGCCTGGCTAAGAAAGCTGCAGTTTTGGGAGGGGAACTCTTCCCATTTTGCAGTTCAGAGATAGACGAGGCTATGGGACTTGTCCTGCGTGTCATGTGCATGGCATCAACAGGGCCATGGATGATACACAAGCAGCAGCTAGAGGCACCATCTCTGCCCAAAAGCTCTGATGTTGAAGGCTAAGCTTTGCATCTGTTTTTGGCCTCGGAGCATTTTCTATAAAAAAATTGTATCTCAGAGAAACACCGGTGGGACACCTCTCCCTTGTCTTGTATGTCTCCTTTGGAGTTGTTGCACCTACCATGACTAAAGTGGTAATTTTCGAAATGCTGTCCTCTATCCATCTGCAATAGCTCCAGTGGGAACTCACCAAAAAAAAGAGGTGTACGTTGGACAGACCGTATTTCATCCTGGGAGTCTGAGCACCAAGAGGGCCAAGGAGAGAAGAGCTGTAGTGGAGCAGAGCCACTGGGGTACCTTTACTGACAGCCCTAGCACTGGTTGTGATGCCCACCTTGCTGAGCACATCAAGCAGCTGCTGCCACCCAGAGCCCGCTGTGAGCCACCTCCTGTCCCATGAAACAACCTTCTTGTCCTCACGATTTTGACAAAGGGATGCAAAGTGGCAGGGGACATTTGCTATGTTCATCTGCAAGCCAATACCCAGCCTGTAATTGTAGCCCACAAGTCCATTTATAGCAGCCCTGAAAACTGTGAGCGTGCTGGAGGGCAGCACACTGAATTTCTCTCCATTCCCCTCTCACTAAAAGCTTTCAGCTGTGCAGGCCGTACTGACTGCAAAGCCTCAGGGGCCAGCTTTGCTGCACAGAGAGAAGGCAAAGCAGCAGATGCTTAAAGAAACCCTTAGGAGATGAGTATAGACAGAGGCAAATCTGCTTTCTCAGGTTGCCAAGTCATTTGTCAACAAGGGCTCTGCACAGGCAGGCTAAAATATATAGCAGGACACCACAGCAGGCATTCCATTGCCCCTTCTTAAGAAGTAACCCTGCAAATGCCAGCAAACAGCGCCTTCAGCTACGAACCTTGATTGAATGCAACCAGTTCAAAAGTAAAACTGCTGGTTTCTTGCCTGGTGGTTGTTTGCCCTGGAAATCCACCTCAGAGTTTTCTCTATCCTCTTTTGGCTCTGCAGAGCTGCTGGGAATAAGCTGGAGCACAACCCTTCCCCTTACCGTGGGTGCCAGCAAACCTGGCTTTTAGTGCAGCCAGGGAGTGGAGGGGCTGAATAAGAAGGTATTATTTACACAGGCTTTTTAGAGTCATCTGGCATTTTTAACTCTGCCATGCAAGGTATGTCAGGTCCTGGTGCAGGGAGGAAAACTTCGTGCCAGCATGGGCTCAGCTCCCCAGTTCACTGGGTGCAGAGCATGAGCCATGCTGGAAAATCCAACCCACAGCATGTAGTAACGAAACCCCAAAAAATCAGGTTGTTCAACAAAATAGACATGAAATCTCAGCTGATCACACATCCATCAAGCCTGCCAGAAGTGCAAGACAGACACAATCTCTTTTTTGACTTGCCTGCAGACATTAGACTTCAAAGACAACCCTCCTCTGGAGCGGATAGACTAGATCAAACTTCTTCCAAAAAAATCTACACAGGACCATCTGGCCTCCCCTGATGCATTAAAGGTCTAAAGCAGAGCGGCCCTTTAACTCAGGTCCTGATCTGTCACTAACAATTTTGTCACATCCTAAGCTGCCAACTGCTTTCCACAGTTTAACTCCACACGACCACAGCCATTGACAAGTATTTGACTTCCAGCACAAAACCCTCCTGCCACCTACTGCACCGGTGTTTTCCTTCCTAGTTAAAACTAGCAGTGATGCTCACCAGACAGGTCGAGGCTCAGAGTTACTTTTTCTTTGCAAGCATAACAAGTCCACAGCTTGCTGCGAGCTGAGTTATAGCTCAGCCAGGACAAACAGATCAAGTTCCAGCTGATTTCTGGAGGCTTTCGGCTTGCCCCTGGCAGCCCAGTTGGATATCTACCTTGTGAGACTCCTGAAAATTGCCTTTTGGACCAACAATTTTCTGACTCCGTTCCTGATGCAGCACGGGCACTGCCCTGTTCCAGAGGTGGCTGCTACCAGGGCAGCATCGTGGTGATGCTCAAGACTCAACCATGGGTCAGTACAACACCAAAATTTTTCTGCCATGACTGTGATCTCACAGAGATATTTTAGGGCAGGGAGAGAGGAGGGATGTATCCTGCTAACACCCTGGGAGCAGCATCCCCACAAACAGCACCTGGCAGGAGCATTGCAGCCAGCCAAGGCACACCACAAGCTATCCCAGCCCCACTTCTTTCCTGCAGACTGGATTTTTTCTCCTCGAAGGGCAGAAAAATGCTTTCTTGCCTGGGGAACACAAATTTAATCCGAGTTTGCACACAAGGAAAGCCAAGAGCAGTAGATCGGCTGTCCAGAGTGGCCCTTCACTCCGGAGCAGTCCCTCCTGGGGAGGGCAGCGATTCCCTGGGGAGCATTCCCGGTACGGCCGCCCATGCAGCGGCTGTTTTGCCAGGGCAATGGGCCACCGCGGGAGCATCCCATGCAGAGCCGTGCGCGCGTGAAGCTAAAGCAGGCTCCTCCCGAGGACAGGCAGCTATAATTGCAAAGCCCACATCTGTTAACGTTGCATAATCTTAACATCATCCGAGGTTCGCAGAGGGGAAAAAAAAAAACTAATCTCAACTTGGAAAACTCCTTGCGGGCTGTAGGAAAAGGTTAGGAAGAAAGGCAGGCTACGAGGGAGAAGGAGTGGGGAGCAGAGCCGGGGCTCTGGCCCCGCAGCGGGTGGCAGGGGTGGCTGCGGTCCCTGCCGGGGCCGGGCTCTGTGCTCTGTTTTGAACGGCTGCTGCGGATGTCGGGATCATGGGTGGAGGCCGGTTAGGAGCCAAGTGAGTTTGTGCGAACAAAAGCTAAAGCCCTAAATCTGGACCGTCCAGGGCTCTTTGGGATTTTCAATTTCCTTCCTTGTTCTTGCTCTGAAAGAAGCAGTTCGAGTTGGGGGGAGAACGGGGGGGGTGTGGGGGGTGTGAAATGGAGCTTAAAAAAAAAAATTCATACTTGAGATGGGTCAGTTGAGCGTAAACACACTGATAATATTGCTCAGGGAAGGTCCCTCGTGTGCACTAAGCACGGGAAAAATGCAAGAGGTTTTTAACCACATGTGGTCAGCCCTATTTTGGTGGGGTTTTTTTATATCAAGAAAAGGAATTATTCCAGCTGGATTAAGAAAGATGGCAAGACAGGGTGTATGGAGAAGAAGAAGCCTTTGCAGAGCCACTCACCCTGTTGTGGGGATTGGTTTGGATGCAGTAACCTATAGACACCTCCTCTGGCAGTGCCCTGGTCTGGTCCTTCTGCTCCTTGCCCTCTCTCCACTGGGTTCCAAGCAAAGCGGGACAGCAATTCACAGAACTTTAAATCATTTTAACCATAATAGGAAGGATTTATGCAGGCATCAAAGGTTGCTCGAGCATTAATGTGTCAGCTCAAGAAAAGTGATGGGGTCTTAATGCCAGCAGCAGCCCCTGGGAGCTCTGAGTGCCAAGGTCCAGGTGGTTCATGCCTATCTGGCTACTACCAGCGATGGGTGCCCATGGGGGTGGGGACACTGGCATCATCCTCAGCCCCTCCCAGTACCAGGCCATGGCACTTTGCTTGCAGTGCTGCTTTATGAGACAAAACTACTCTGCACTTCCACACCACCTCCCATACAGGACATTGGAGAATGTCAAAGGCCATTTTTGCCTCCTACAGTTTTTATCATTATCCCAGAGCCTAATGTTTGGAGATGCCACAGGAAAAAAAAAGGATCCAATTACAGCTCTTACAAGCAGTACCCAGAAGCAGGGGAACAGGTTTTCCAAAATAAAGAGTACACAGATATCTGTATATCCAAAAGCACAGGATGCATGCATATGGAGTGACCACAACTGGGGATAAAACCTGCACAGTGCAGGGACAGGATATGGTTCTGCTTATCAAGCGGTTTACAGGCTCTTAGTTTTGGTGTCCTAAACACTTCCCTGGGGACAGGCAGGCTCCCAGATGACCAGCTCAAGCTCATGAAATCCTAAGCTTCTTACTCATCTTTCTTGGACAATTTGGTTCAATCCACAGATCCCTGGGACCACATGGATCCATGGTACCACCTGTGCTGCCTGAAAACCACCAGGCCAGGGCTCAGAGCAACTCCTTAAACCTCTTTTCATTAACTTTTGTGTTTAAATGGCTTTTTAGCAACTGAATTAAAAAAAGAAAAAAAAAGTCCTGTTTTATTACTGAGTCTTTGAAAAATATATTCGAATACAAGCCCACTTCCAACAGGGATAAGCTGCCTCATGACTACCCATACTTCTAAAAACTACATAAACATGCCAAGGCTCCAGTAAAATCCCAGTCCATCCATCCATCTGTCCATTCAGTGAAGAGGGGACTGAGCCTCCAGCACCTTGGGACCCATGTCCTTTCTGTCTTTCTTGAGCAGAAAGCCTGACATAGCTGTATTTTCTTGCTTGACAGCTCATTTATATTCTACCTCAGAAGTGTCCCTCCAGGGTTGCCTCCTGGTGTTAATGTGGGAAAAGCCCCTGCAGTCCTGGGGGTGGTGAAGGCAGCACCAGCTGACGGGTCCCAGGAGCACTTACCAAAGGGATTTCTTTCTTACTGCTTTTAGTAAACATCAGTAAAACTAAGCCAAAATAAATCTCCCAAACTGCACAGCTCTCAGAGCACTCACACCTCCTCTCCATCCCCTTTTCCGCTGCCCTACTATGCTGAAATGTCTCCAACTACCCTGCCTGCACCATGGATCCCAAATGCTAAATCCCAGCACCGCCAAATTCACTTCTAAAACCCTCTAGGTTTTTCTGTAATGTCCTGCAGAAATGTTACACAAAATATCACCCACGCATTGCTTCTCCTTCTGCTTTCCAGGGTTTTTAAAGTCCCCTGGAAGCTTTTCTCATCGGGAAGGCAGTTGTGCCCTCACCAGCACTCACGAAGCCAGAGCAAAAGCCACATAGGAACCCAGCCCCGTGTCGTTTTTACTTCTGCTCCCATCCGAGGGTAGTGCTGCTGGAGACTGTCAGACGGCTCGGGAGGAAGTCTCCTGGCAGGGTTCCACCAAAGTGGAGTTGCTAGGTCACTGGAACAATAAAAAGGCAAGAAAAAACATCCTGGCTGCAAAAAAGAGAGGGGAAAAAAAAAAAAAGAAAAATCCATGGTGGTGTGTACAGTGCTGGTTAAGTGGAAAGAAGCAGGCTGGAGAGGCTGGAGGGAGCAGGACCATGCCACTGTCCACTTTTGCAAGCACGAGATTTCATTTCTAATACGGATCTTTCTCCAGAGCTCTCACACAAGTAATTCCAGAAACCTGGAATCTGTCTGCAAGGTTTGCAATTGGTGAAAATCTCACATGGGACAATATTTCCAGGGGAGGTAATTTGCTGCTGCTATGGAGAGATTAATTGCCCTTTGCATGTTAGCCAGGCATCACAATCCATTGGATGACTTTCTCATGCACCCCGGCAGCTGCCCATAGTCATTTTAAATGCATGCATATATCAATATAAGAAACCTGCCTCCAAGCCTGGCTGTGTTTCAGTGATAAGGGGGTGAGCAGCTTCACGAGGGGCAGAGTAACGCACAGACCTGGGGTACTAGAACCTCTGTAAGGAAAGGTGCTAGAGACTTAGAAGCTGCAGGATAAAATTTAGCTTTCTGAAAAGTCTAATTTCAGGGCCAGAAGGGAGCATTAGCTCATTCTGTCTGACCTCATGATAACTAAAGTCATTCCATGTAGCTTATTTACTCCTAGTATAAGCTCAGTGACTTGTATTTGATTTAAACAGATCTTTCAGGGGAAAAAAACCCCAAACTATTGGTATTTGTGATTATTTGGGATTTTACTTAAAGCCATAAGAACAATGGGCTGAAGCACAGATTTTTCTGCACAAAAGCTCAATGCCTATCAAAAAAGTGATGCCTGGCAGTGTGAAGCATACATGCAGCAGGAGCCATCTGCCCCAGGGGCCAAGAGCTCAACCTTTTGCAGACGAAGGAGAAAACAAGATTGCATTTTCATGTCAGACTCTGGAAAGAAAATGACAGGTCACTGCTCCGAAGTGGTCTGAGCCCAGGAGCTGCTTCCCACAGCCAGGAGGGGACAACAAATACTGGGAAGATGGAGGAAGAAGTAGGAAAAGGGGTACTGCCATGAAGAGAGGCAACGCTGGGAGCAGTCAGGGACTACCACAGGTCCCTGGGGGCTGAGCCATGCTGCTCACTGATGCAGGTGGGCTTTGGTCCAGGTGTCTTGACCAGAGCCTTGCTCCAGCAATGCACTTAAGAATTGCTCCCTAGGGAACTATTCTCTGTGCTTAACATTAAGCACGTGCCAAAGAGGTTTGCTGACTGTCAGTCGCACCAGGGATGATGACCAACCTCAGAACTGAGCAACTTCTCAAGGACATGGTGGGGATGAGAGGGATGAAGAGCTCTCCTGGATGCAGGAGAATCACAAGTGGTAGATGAGGTTTGGTGACACACAGATAAAAGGTTTGCTGGATTCTTCCCCCCGTGTAAACTAGCAAAATGTAATCCCATCCCAGGGGAAAATGGCAGTACCCCAAGCCTTACACCCAGCTCTCACCTCCCAGCTGAAGGTGGGATGCAGGGCATGATATCATGACAGTAAGAACCCCGGATGCTCCCATAGCTCCCACTCTTCCAGCAAGGGACAGTGAGACTTGTGAAGGGATGAAGAAAAAGAGCAAATAGGCAAAAAAATAAAGCAGCTTAAAGATAAATTAATCCCCAGAAGAGATAAGGGCCCCCACCTCCCTTCCCCCATCTGCTGCAAAAGGATGATGATCTAAATTGCATTTCCTAGATGACACCACACCGATCTGACGCCGGAAGCGGAGGTGGCAGTGCTCAGGATGCCGCCGGACCTCCTTCTTCCAGGGGATGAGCCAGGTCCTTCCCCACTGGCACTCACCAACCTGTCATCACTGACATGCAGAGGAACAGCATGCCTGGAGGCAGCTGGAGCAGACTCCTGCTACCCTGCACCACTCTCCCAGTGCCCCTGCAGTCACACGTTTCCTTTCTGAGAACCAGGGGGGAAGGGATTTACCATTTCCAGTGCCTTTCTGCACGTGTTTCGGGGAGGCTGAAAAACAGACGCCTTCTTTCAGGTGTGGCCAGCAGTGAAGTGGGTGACAGAGAAGGGCAGAACTGGTCTGTCACCCTCCAAGCTGTCACTGAGGACTCACGGGGAGTCAGGGTCAGGTCACATCCTACCTTGATGCATACGGGCACAGTGTGCTGAGCAAGGTAGCACAGAGGAGCAAGAGGCCAGAAATCCGTGCCCAAAACCCATCTGCCCACACACCGACCCAGATTACTCAGCGTAGAGCCACCTCACACCAACTGTCCTGGCACGTTCGTGCCATCAGGTGACCATCAACTTTAGTCTTAACCCAGCATGTGACACAGTTTACCCAGCACCGTATGATCTCCAGTTGTACCAGCAATTTGCAGGACAGGATCATGAGGATCTCTGTCTGCATGGTGTGGACTGTTCTCAGAGACCACAAAATTGCTGTTACTCCCATTTCCAAGGTCAGAAGCCTCCTGGTGCCCATTTGGCTTTCTTCATGCATCATATTTGCTCCGTGTCCCTAAGAAAAGACCATCTTTATGATTATTCTGATTATTCTTACTCTGATTATGTTTCCCTCCTAAGAAACATCCTTTCAAAAGGCTTTTATCTGCAGGGTTGGCTGCCAGTCTAATACTGCAGCCCCATTCTGCATTTGCTGAAAGAGCTGATAATGTCCTAAAAAGAATTAACATTTAGATGTTAGCCCTGTAACCAAATCTGAATCAAACAATGATGACTGTTCAAATGCCTAAAGCTACTCAGGGGTATTTTCATTTAAGCTCTACCAAGCTTGTACCAGGGGTAGGGAGCTTTCTAAAGATGCCTTTGTGAGCACCAGCTACTAAAACCCTTCTCCTTGTCCCTTCAGACACAGATACAATTATGCCCAGCTCCGGCACAAAGATAAAGGCTGAATTACAAGAGCAGTATTATGCTCCACAATCAGGGTCCTTGATTCCAATTGACAAGGAAAGCAAATCATGTGCAGTCGTTTTGCGGATGCTTTCACTCCTGGAAATCATTCCCATCACAGGGATAGAAATTAGTTCAATAGACAGGGTTATCTTTTGCGTTTCCCCTCCAGATTGTTAAATTACCTTGTCAGTTTGTGAGATCTTACAAGTTATGCAGGGTCAAACCTAGCCAGCATTTGTCTGGGATATTTCTTTGCAGAAGGTTTAACTACCAGCTGCTACAGTTTCCCTGATAAGAAAGTGTTTTCTTACCTATAATGGCACAACTGTAATGGGACAGTTATTCAGAGATGCTGTGAAACCCTTCTTATTTTTAAAAAGGTGTTAGATAAATATCTTCTGGGGTGATCCTGCAAGGGGAGACATCTCAAGATCCCTCGGGAGATGTCTTGAGATGACTAGATCGCTTTCAGACCTGCCTTTTGCTTTTATAGAGCACTCAGAACCAAGGCCAAATGAAAAACCCATCAAATATCCAAACCCCAACTTCCACCCCTCAACTTACACATACTCCAAAAACTGTTCTCCTCCCCCTAAAATAGATCCTGATGCCCTGGGTGGGTGGGTAGCAGTACCCTCCTGCTAGGCTATCACAGAAGGTATCTTTCAGATAATATATTAAAGCCAAATCTTCAACTTAGTGTGATTCATCCCTGCTTCAGCAAAGTTCACCAGAGCGTGACGTTTCACATCGGTCCTCAGGGCTTAAGAGATTTTCCACAAGAGGAAGGGTGTTAACGCCAGCATCCTAACAAGCAGTGACGTGAATAATTGTGCTCTATAGATCTAAATTCCTCTTGTCACTCCAGATGCAGAAGTGCCTTTTAGCATGCTCTTCAAGAAAAAAAGAGGCCTCCTTTGCTACCAGCAACCAAAGAACCCTGCCCATCAGTCCAAAATGCCTGCACAGGGTTTCTCTCATGGTCTGGAGATCCTTGCAGGAAATCTAAGAGTGTTTCTGGTAGCAGAAATGACAATGATGTCTGCCTGGTTATAGAGGAAAGAGGTCAGACTGATCCTGTAACAGCCTTTAAAACCTCTGCCATCACAGCTTGCTGAAAAATGCTGAGAAAAACGCCCTAAATGTGTGTGTGCAACATGGTGTCCTCTGGGAAACCCAGCCTGGGCTGCACCCCTGGGACAACAGCTAACCCTGCTGAGTTAACCCTTTGTGCACAGTTTGCATGCCTTTCTATCAGACCACTTAAAATTCCTCCTCACTCTGTTCCTCCTGATTTCATCTCAGAGCTAAATTAGCTCAGAGTTAAAAAGAAAAGGGTGTTTCCTCCCAAACTTCAGCTGCGAGGTCCTCATTGCCATCAGACCACTGTGTAAAAGGTCCCTCAAACATCTTTGTGTTTGCCTTGGCAAAAGAACTGCAAAGGTCATGGCATTTCCAGAGGACTTTTTCCAAACACCAAACTGGCAGTCCAAGATGGGGTGCTCACACAGGAGGGTAAAGGAAAGGACCTGCAGCATTTACTCCCCTTGTGAGTGACATGGTCACCCTCAAACAGCTTAAACTGGCCAGACCACAGTCAGGATGCTGTGAAAGCAATTCTAAAGGTTGTCCTAGCTTCATGTCCTTGTAAAGAGCGAAAAGGCAGATGGAGCTTGCTTCTCCCAGCAGAGAGTCAATCTACCAAAGTCAAGGTGCTTGCACAGGGACTGCTGGACAGAAAGCAACTGGGTTTGCACCCAGTGTTCCTGCTGTGTTACCCTGCCTGTCTCTGCGTGCCCTCTCTTCTCCTAGGGAAGCAAGACAATGGAGAGGGTCACACTCCTCCTGCAGATGCATGGGCAGAGCCCTGCAGGCAGGGGTGTCTGAAACAGTCCTTCTGTCTGGACTCAAAACCCTCTGGAGATCAGCTTTGAGTTAGTGGTATTTTTTAAATACACCCAACCTGGGCTTCTTGTGTGACTCCTGGAACTGCAGCTAATGTTTCCAAGGCATTTTTATCTACCACCTCAACAGCCAGAATGTCTTTTTTACCCCTCTAAGTGATTCTCCTGTAATGACAACTCCAGGAGTTGCGGTTTTAAGGAAATACAGCCAAATCTTAGGAGGCTCTTGACACAGATCCTGACTTTTGGCAGCAATGCTCCCTCGCCCACAGCTGAGATGCTGACTGCAGCTTGGGAGATGCTTAAGTAACCAACTGCAAAACTATTTATCAAATTACTCCAAGTCAAGGGCATAGCAGATGCAAAAGCAGATATAATCCTCCTCAACTGCCCTGCCTGCAGAGAGGACAGGCAATGGGAAACTGCTCCATTCAAAGCCACAGAGGGACAGGGGGCAGCAGCATGGGAGCAGAAGCAGCTTATAGGATATTACACCCCATTTTTGCATTTCAGGCACTCTTTAAATTATACTTTTATACCTCATACATTTCATATTGGTTTCTGAAGAGATGAAGCTCCTGAGACAGTTCTGTTTGTCCTCCTACAATGAAACAAATTAGCCTGGAAGGCAGAAACCTCCAAGATAGCAAGTTCCTACAGGTTTTGTGAAGACTAACACTCTACTAGAGAAGACTCTAGTGAGTGTCCGACTTGGGGAGCTGCTGCACCCAGACCAAGGGCTCAGTCAACGCCCTGGCCATGGGACCCACACACACTTAGCAGCCATAGAGTTGAAAATAAACCATGGTACACACTAACACCCCCCACCCTGTGGCAAGCAGAAGAGAACAAACCACAGGTACTGTTCACAGAGTAAATTTCTCAAATGTCTCTCTCTTCCATGGGTTTGCCCAAACACTGACAACTCTAAAAATGAGCCTCTTTCTCCCCTGGTTTTATACAGCCAGGTTTTTGTTGCCAGTGGTTGGAAACCTTGCATCATTTTACCCTCATCTGTTCACCTTGGCTCTGCCTGCCCCTTCTCCAAGTTCTTCAGGACTATGGGTGGCCATCACCCTATCCAGCACACAGCTGAGATAAAAAACCAAATTAACAGCAAAGGAGGGATGTGACCTAAGATCCCAGAATCTGTATTATAAACCTCACGGTACTCAGATCCTACAGGAGGCCCTCATTTTAAGCAGGAACTGGTTCTTATTCCCTTTTCCCCCTGTTCTCTCCAGAGCACTTCAGTAGACTGGGTCTGACAGCAGCGTTACTATAGCACAGGCAACAGCTATGCTAACAGCCTGGAGAAGCTGAAGTTTACAGAGCTTCCTTTACTCAAGGGAACTGCATTTTTCTAAGATTATATTATTACTTGGGCTGGTCGCTCAGTAATGCAACATCATTTCCCTTTTGGGTGGGAAAGTTCTCTCCTTGTCCTCTGATGCAAATGATTTCAGCCTGAAAGGATGAACGCGGACTCTGCATGAACTGTGCCCCTTGCTGAAGCAGCAGGATGTTATATATATAACACCTGGGCATTAAAAAATATATGGTGATGGGTGCACAAACACAAATCAGCTGTATGTATGCAGAAAAGGGTGAGAGAGAAGGGTTGTCAGATGTGACAAAACCATTTTCTCCTTATAGGCACCCACAGATTTCATTCTTTCACAATGCCTGTGCTTGTAGCCCTCTTGCATCTCCTCTAGATGAATATCCCAGCAAATGAACCTCTCGTATTTACAGAAACAGCAAATTACAATGCAAATATCACAAAACTGCTCAGAGAAATAAAAATTTGAATTTGTAATCAGGTCTGCTGCCACTGAAAATTGGATTCTGCCTTCTGTGCTCAGCCATTCAGGAAACAGAAAAAAACCTATTGTATGACCTACATCTTCAATTGAATGTAAATAACAAGGCCTGTGGTTGGGGTATTCAGGCCTCGTGACAAGCTTGCTCACAAGCTACAGACCATGGATTTTGTATCGAACATTGTCAGGGAAATATTTTGAACAACCAACCTTTAATTTGCTTGGAGCACCTTCTGTCACACTGGCTGGTCAACCGCCCCAAAGTTTCTCTGTACCATTTCAACAGCAGAAAGATACCAGAACGGGTGCCAGGATCTGGCCATGACTCCTTCCAGAAGAGCTCTGTGCGTATCTGAGTGGATCAGCTCAGATTTAAGCAGTGCTGTTTGTCTGCCCAGAGACAACCTGACACCCTCAGACCCTCCTCACCTCCCACACCACAGAAACTCTCTTGAAACTACTTGGGAAAGGAAATCCAGAATCCAGAGTGTTTACACTGGCTATCTATGATCCATCCAGCTCTATTTTCTCTGGAGGTATTTCACAGGTTGCAGCCCTGCCTGGAGAACCCCATGCATGTCAGGGGCAGCTGGGCTGGGCAAGGCTCAGACAGGCAGAAAGGCAGCATTTCTGTGCTGCAAAAAGGCAGCAGGCTGAGCCACAGCTGAGCCCTGCCACTCCATACCTATACTTGTTTTGGAAATGGTACATCAATGGGGAACACACAGCACCAGCCAGTAGGTCTTTCCAGCAGAGACTCCAGAAGAGTCTCTGGGAAACACAGACGTTGGTGGTGTCTTAATCTCTACACCGCAGCACTGAAACTGTCACCATTTTGAGAGATTTTACTGCCTTGATTAGCATGTTAATTGACATAGTTCTTTTTTCTGTTGGGGTTGTTTTATTAGCTTGGATGAATGCTTCACTAAAACCATCACAACTAGGCTGATGCTACCAAGTTTTATGTTTTATGTTTTATGTTTTGGTTGCACAGGCACAGTCCCAGTCTCAGCAGCATCCGTTTGTTTTGCACTACAACAACCAAGACCAACAGCCTTTCTAACCTAAGGCCTTCTGCTAAATGAGCATAATCCTCTGCCACCTCTGAGAGATGAGATGGTGACCGAGCCATCAGCCTCACCAGCTGCGACATGTCCCCTGCACATGAGCAGGATAGGGAGAAAGGAGGATGGAGCACGTAGAACAGCTTGGGAGTTCAATCACAGAGAGTCTCTGACTGCCAGCCCAAAAACTGGTATCTGTAAGAGCAGGTAAAGGAAACAAGTTGTCCCAGAAACCCCATGCTCCCCTAAACTCCTCAGTATCTGCAGCTTTTCATACTGAAAAGAATATTTGCTGAGGAAGGCACCCCTGCACCAGCAAAGCTGGCATCAGCCCCTGCAGACACAGCAGAAACCGCCCATATCCCTCGTCCTCCTGGCCATAAGGAAAACTTAAAGCAAGTTAAATTATCCCTTCAAAGAGATGACAGCTTCTGGAGCAGTACACACTGCAAACACCTGCTGAACAGGCACAGGCTGGTGCTGGTGGTTTGGTACTGGGAAATTAAACTTCATGGAGAGCCCAATACCTCTTTAGCTACAGCAGCTCTCCCCTTACCCACTGTGCCCTGCTCACAGCTTAGCACGCACGTTCACTGCGCAGTGAGGTGTAAATCAATACGCATCACTGTGTGCTCCCTGACAGCCAGGTTACACAATTATCTCTCAGACCATATTCATTTAGCACTTAAATATTGCACAAAGTGGTTCCACAGATTGATGTGAACCCAGCTGGTCAGTGCACAGCCCTTGCTACCTTCTGGGGCTTGGGATGGGAAACGGGCAGAAAAGATGATCTCTAATCTCCCTCCTTTTCTGAAATACCTTTTTTTCTTCTCATTTCTTTTTTGCTTTTAATTATGTACCCCAAAGGAGCAGAGCTAAATCCATACAACCCCAGGGACTTCGTGTTCACAGCACACCAACCAAATACACTTACAGCTCACAGAGGAGCAGTGAAGATGCCCAAGGCAGGAAAACCCTGCAGCCTTTTGATAGTGATGCGGAGGCGTGGGGGGTGATCCCTCCTTGTCCCTGCACCGCAGGGGTAGGAAGCATCATTCCTGCACCACAGTCACCTGAGATTGCATTAAAGCTAGACAGCAGTGTCTTATACTCCTCTGCATCAGTGTGACCACAGGCAGAGCCAGGCTTCTGCCCCCCAGGAGCCACAAAATACATACTGCAAAATGTGAGGAAGGTTTGGAGGCAACATACTTTTTTGCAAACAAGCATCCTCAGCATCTTCGTCCCTCATGCCTAAATTTGCTTCTTCCTCACGCAGAAAGTTTCAGAAGAAAGTTAAAGAATACATAAATAAATACAGATTGTTCATCCCCTCTAGGAGGGCTGGAAAGTTTCTTCCAGCAGCCAGCCTAAATCTCTGCTGCAAGCAAAGATGGTTCATTCTCAGGTGATTTCACACCTTATTTCCGGGGCTGTCACCAGGGGAGCTGCAAAGAAAAGTGACAGTTGGCATGGGAGAGAGGGAGAATGGACAGAAGGACAGACACAGATGGCAGAAAAGCAGATCAGCTTCTCAGGGCAAGCCCATTGCCAGCAGCCACATGCTGTGCTGGACACAGTGGCAGGGCACCCGTGTGGGTCAGAAGTAACAGGAAAAGGGACACTGAAGAAAAAGGGGGTGACCTCAGCCATAGGGACTTTTTCAGGGCTCAGTCCCACCTCTGGTGCCCTTGTGGTGTTGCTGGGATTATTACCATTTCACAGATGGGAAACCTGGAATACAGAAATCTGCAGGAGGACAGAGATTGTAACCAAGCTCTCACCTGCCCAAGGCTAGCAGCAGACAGTGCCCTTTCGTTCGACTGCCACCCATGTGAAGTAGTTGCCAGGAGGGATTTCATGCAGGGCTTTGACAATATTTTAACTTTACTACCACCAAGTTTCTTGCTTCCTACTTCGTCTATTTCTTTTTCCTGTGTTCCTTTCCCTGGGTTCAGACTGTATTTTAAACACAGGCAAAAGCCATCTGTCCTCATCTCTCCGCCCAACAGGGAGGGCGGCAGATGCAGACTGAGGCACAGGCTGGCCAGGAAGGCAGTGAGGCTCTGAGGGCAGCCCTGCTCCCTTGCCTCACGCTTTGTGAGAGACTCAAAAGCCCCATTTCTACACCCACTGCCTCACCATCTGCTCGCTAAGCCCTGCCTGAGAAAGGGCTTTTGCCTCCCAGTCTCAGACTGTCTCAAAGGGAGATGTAATCTTCATTTCCATGTAGCGCTGGGGTGATGGGTTCACAAGAAATGCTCCCCCCACTCCAAGCAAGTGTTTTCAAAGGTGGAAAATGTCTCCGAGGGGCAGGAGCAGTGGTGAGACAAATAAGGATTTCTTAAGCACCTGGAACTCAACCTGAGAGTGATTCAGGAGATTTCCCCAGCCTGCCCCCATAACACCAAACAATTCCCTTGACTGACAGGCATAGAGCTGGAGCTAACAGCAAGTGAATCGCAGCTGTCAGGACCCAGCGTAATTCATGATGCTGTTTGCTGGGGAGAGAGCTACTACTGGGCTATTTATCACTCCTTCATGATGCATCCCCCGTTCCTTCTGGATGGGGTTGACATAATTCACGAGCACCTGTAGCTGCTGAGCACTAGCTGCACAGAGCAAAGCCTCCACCACTGAGCCAGGCAGCCAGACACTGGTAGCCTGACAAATGGATTTTCCAGCATGTGGACAGATAGTTGAGCTTTTCAGACTCTTAACAAAGGAAATGCATTCCTCCGCTGACTCTCAGGAGTCATCAAGGTCACAGGAAAAGATGCCAGATCGAAAGCTGAGATGAAATTAAATATTTTTTTCTGTCCACTGAGGAATTTGTGCAGCTCTCATCGAATAATTGGTGAGCACTTTGCTGGCAAGTTGCAGAATTTATTTTCACAAGATTGGTAGCAGGTAAGATAGCATTATTCTCTCCCAGTTTGGAGGGCAAACCGATAGTTGGAGTAGCACAAAGAAGTGGCTGTGCTGGGAACAGACCCAAATCTCCTTCATTTTGAGGCAATATCCTAGTCACCAAGATGCTCTCACACAAACACTGCTAGTTAAGAGCTTTCTCATCCACTGCAGGGTACGTTCCAGCTGATATCCTCAACTGTACATTTTGTCTTGGGTTTGTGAAGAAAACTAAAATGTTATAAATGTTGATTTGTCACATTTCCTGAAATTGTACAGCCCCATGCAACTAAACTTAATCCCAAGTACCAAAACATGATAATTAAAAGATGAAATTTGACAGTCCAGCCCAGGCATGTGATCAATCCTAAAACCTACTTAAAACCTGTGTAGGACTAATTTGACATATTGTCTGCAGGTGGTATAATATGTCAAATTATGACAATATGTCATACCTGCAGATACCCAGCACTTTCCAAACTCATTGAGAATTAGTCACCCTTAGAGCTATGTGCTCTTTTCAGTGAGCCAGTTTACTCAGTGACACTTGAAATAAACCCAGCTTGTTCTGGGAAAAATATGGTTTGTCCTGTACTGAAACCAAATTCAGCACAATTTGCAAAGCATGAAACTAATCCTTGTTCCTGATAACTACACTGTAGATGTAGCATGCAAAGAAAAATGTGACCTTATACATGACTAATCTGACAGTCTCTAGGAGACATAGAAAGAGAGGGTATTTATAGAGACCTGAGAGCATCTGTCCCCACACCTGGATGTGGGTCAGCACCTGAGATGAGGGCATGTCTGGAGACAAGCAGAAGGCAAGCCAGACCCTGAAGGCCACCTACAAGAGCCACCAATTTCCCACCCGGGCAGCATTTTGGTGGGTCGAGAGTGCTGCCAGTATCCTGGTATACCCAAAAACCTTTCTCAAGTTCCTCTGTGAAGTTTCCACCACTCACCTTCCTAGTCAGTCCGCGCAGCTACAGCGTGTTTACACTTTCCCACTCACAACTCCCATCCCAAACCTTCACCCACTGAAGGAGTTGACTGTAGCACGATGAGCTGGGCAAGATTACAAAGGGAAAGGAATATGGGGGGTGGTGGGGTGGTGCTGGTGTTACATTTCGCAGCTGAATCAGCTCTGGGTGATGCCGGGATGCTCAGCAGTCGCGGTGCGGCAGAGGGTGCACGGAGTCCCACGCCAAGAGAGACCCGCACGGTGTGGGACCCCACGCACTCTCCGCCGCACCGCGACTGCTGCCGGGATGAAATCCCGTCCCTATCCCCATCCCCATCGCGGGGCACTCACCCGGGCTGTCGGCTTGTCCCGCGGCGGGAGGCGAGCAAGGGCGGCCGAGACGGTTTCGGGACGGAGGAGGAGGAGGAGGAGGAGGAAGACGCCGTGGGGAAGCGAGGGGCAGCGACCCGGCTGGTGGGACCGGGACCAGCCCCAAGCCCAGCAGCAGCAGCAGGGTGCAGGCTGCCGGCATGGCGCTGGGGGTGGATGGAAGGGGAGGCGGGGGGGGCAGGGGGGTGGTTGTTCACATACCCGGAGCGGGGCAATGAATAACCACGTAAATAGCGATTTTTAATGAATTCCCGCTGCCCCCCCCCGGGGCGGCGCCTTAGAAGTGCGAGGTGCCCATGGCGGAGGGGGCGAGGGGGGGGCCCGGCCGGCAGCGGCAGCAGCCTGCGGCCAAGTGCCGGCGCCCGAAAGTAAAAGGGCAGGCGGCGGAGGCTCCTCCTCGAGCCTGACATCACCCAGCCGCGGCTCGGCTCGGCTCGGCATGGCCCGGCTCCCCACGGCCCCCCCCACCCCGGCCCGGCCCGGCCCCCAGCGGCCGCCCCCTCCCGCCCCGCGCAGCCGTCGGGCCGCCCGTTCCCTCGCCCGGCTGCCTGCAGCATCAGTAACGAAAATAATAACAATAACAACAATAATAATATTTAAAATTATGCTTCTTTTTACTTTTACTTTGTTTCTCCTGCTGCATCCCCCAGCCGCGCCGGGAGAGCAGGACCCCCCTGCCCACCGCCCCCAGCCCCCGAGGAGGTGCCGCAGCGACACCGGTACCGCGCGTAGGTGCGGGCAGCGCGCAGGTCCCGCACCCGCGCAGCGGCACCGGCGGGACACGGCCGGTCACCCTCCGGCTCGGGCACGGCCACCCCCCCGCTCCCGCGCTAGATAGCCCCAAACTTAATTCCCATCGAAATCAAGTCCTTGCCAAATAACTTCAACCCCGTTCTTGTTTATGAAGCTGACCCGCTCCCTTTTAAATGTCTCGGTAGCATTTGAGGCTGCAAGAAGTTGGTGAATTTCCCAGGCCAGGCTGTACGGAAGGCAAAGGATTTCCCTTCATTGTTCTGAAATTCCCCTTCATAATTTCATGCTCCTGGTTCTGCGAGAGAGCACGCCACGGAGCAGTGGGTTGGGCTTTGCCGAAGCTGCCGGCATCCCGATGCGCCAGGTTTAGGGTACTCACTGAGCTCTCGCTCCCCTGGGAACACAAACTCACCTGGGGCAGCCTCTCCTCTCGAATCGTTCCTGGGCCCTATGCTTTTCCCTCGAGCTAGTTCAGAATCGGGCTTGATTTCCACAAGCCAAGAGGAATCCGACCTTTCAAAGGGGAGCTACAAGTGACAACGCCCGGCATCCAGACAGATGCAGCCTCGGACGAAATTGAGGTCTGGTCCACAGTTCCCCACTTCGCCATTCACGAAAAGCAGAAGCCGATGATGATGAACACGAACTCTCTTGAAAGCCTCTTTCCACCCGAGAGGTGGCACTGATGAGCCCACACCAGCATGTCAATGGCATTGGCTTTACCCCGACACAGGACTTGCTCTCTGGTGCTCAGTTTTTTCCACACCACTTCACAATGAAGCACATTCAGAAATCCTCACTCTGGTGCTTGAATAATAATGGATGAAAACCCTGGGAAAGGCCACCTTTGAAGCATCCCTCTATCAACCCATTCTCTAGTCTGCTACAGCTTTTGGCATCTCCTTGCTTCAAATTTGCTTAAACTCAAGGAAAAAGTCAAGCCAATGTCAGTTTGGGACACAAAGCACAAATCAATCATGATTATGCTTTAAGCACAGAAGTAACCATCCCAATCCTGGCAAATGAGGTGATCTGAGTGACCCAGAATCCAAAGGCAATCACTACCAAGGAGCATGATCCTCAGAAGATATCATTAGGCTCCTTCAGCCTGTGCCAATGTATTTACACACTCTATGTGGAATAGGTTGTGCAAAACAACCTATTGATAAGACAGAGGGACCAATATGCAACTAAGTAACATGCCATCATGGGAGTGAGTTAAAGCTCATGGGAAGAGCTGTGAAATATTTTTATACTTTGGGAGATGGTGCAGGGAGCGCAGAGCAGCAGCTCAAACACTTGGGGATATCTTTGGCAGGACTCCCCTCTACCAATTCCTCAGGTAATAAGTAATATCCATAAGAAATATGATTCTTCAGAAAGTTTTGTTAGTCCCTGGAATGAAAGCCTTGCCAACCAGCACTTCTGACGCTTTCCTACACCTTTTAACTATGCAATACAGGTGAAGCAGTAGAGGCACAGAAACCTCTCTAAGGCCAACAATACACCCTCAGGGCTGCAGGGGGCAAATCAAAGCCAAACCTGGCCCTGACATGAAATAGATGCTCTTGTGTCCACTCACTCTCAAGGCCTACAGCCCTAACACTAAGCCTAGAGCTCACATCCCTTTTCCCTCACCTTCCAAGGAGACTTCCCCAACATCTAAGCCACTTAGCAGCTCCCTGCTCTTGCTGCATTTCTGAACCAAACAGGGCACTGGTAACCACGACAGGGGTGACCAGCAGGACCCTATGCCCATATGCACAGCCAGCACTAGGAAACACCAGCAGAAGGGCCCTCTGCTGCCCTTGAACCAGCCACATCCTGTCGGAGCTTAATATAAGTGGGAAAACAGCACTGAGCCAAGGAATGCCCATTGCAGCCTCTGAAGCACATGGCAGTGGTGAGGCTGCTGCCAGCCCCAGCAAAAGCCTCATGGTGTGAACCCATGTGCCTAAACCAGTACTTACCATCATGAGATAATCTCTCTCCTCTCTCCATTATGGTTCCAGTCACGAGCAGCACATTATTCACAAGCACCTGGAAAGGAAACACCAATATTCAGACAGTTTCAGACTTCACAAATACAGTCCCTTCCCCCACAGCTGCCTGATTTGCCAAGATGTAGTGCCTGTAAATCTAAAGCTACTGTGCCACCTTACTTTTATTCCTACCTTCATGGTTTCATAAGGAATATCCCTGAATTGAAGATGTCAATTTATGACTGATATTTTTTAGCTCCAGCTCCAACAGCCACATGAAAATATCAGGGAAAAAAAATCACTTCTTTTGCTTTGTTTTTCCAAAGTGGGTATTGTTTTATCCATTGGAGCTGCAGAGAGTCGTGTGGACGGGATACCAATCCTGCCACCCATGTGCCATGTTAGACACCCTCCCGGGAGGACCAGGAAGGAGCATCAGTGGTGCTGTGCTGCAGCAGGATGAAAGTGAGTGTGTGGAGCATGAACACTCAGTGAAGGCCACCACCACTTGCCTTTTCCTTGTATGGTGCTGGAGTTGTTTATCCCTGTGGCACGACTGCACGCTCCACTGCCGCATCCCGCTAATACTGGTTACGGGACAGCTCCAGGCCAACACTGCTCCCTTCTCTCCTTGAAAGCACAAACTAATGGGAGATTTAAATGCATGAAATCATGTCCGAGGAGCCAGATGGACCAGGCAGAGCCTGATGTAAAATAATGCCACAGCATCCTCCTGAAAGAGGCTGTGACCTCAAACATCTCTCTGAATTATGTATAAAATTCATTTAACACTTCCACCTGAAAGCAACCAGTACATTCCACACACAGCAAAGGAGTTAAAAACAAACAATCTCATCAATATAGGAAGCCTCTAACAAAACTATATATAAAATATGATGGATATCGATTTATTGAAACCCACCCATCACTTTGTTTTGGGGGGGGAAAAACACAGTGTGTTTTTGTTTCACCTTGATTTCTACTCTTCAGATTGACGGCTTAGAGACACGTGACAGAATTTGATGGGTTCTACATTGTTTTGGTCTGAAATCACTAAAAACCACAGGAGTCTGTACAGAAGAGGCATCTCTGTAGCACTTGGTCAGGATTACAGTGACCAGCCCCTTCTCTCTGGTTCTGTAGGAGCCTTTTGCGGCCCCAGCCAATGTCATGAAACTCCTGCAGCTCCCTTGAAACTCATCCCAGATCTGTCCAAAACTTGGATCAGGCTCATAAACCTCAGACAAGTTTTAAGCTGATGATGAATTAAGGTACAAAGTGAATATTTTCTCCTCCTGGAATTTGTTATTAAAAGCCCTGAGTTTCCAAAGTGGACAAATAGTTCCTAACTGAGTAATTAATTACCTTCCCATCTCCTCTCAATGCCGCAAGCCATCCATTAATGGATACCAATCATCTGAAAGGCACTTAATACCTGACCATTTTTCTTGAGATTTTGGGGGTGGTGGTATTTTATTGATTTATTTTAACAAGAACTGCTTGCCTTGTACCTCTGTTGGAAGCAGCTTGTTCTAGATACTTGACATTTGGAGGTCAGGATGAATATGGGTCTTGTGATCTCTCTTCATCCCTCACAGAAAAATACACAACTTGAAATGATGTTGCATTTTGAATCCTGTCATTGGAAATAAATCCCTTGCTTTCTGGGGGGAAAATAAATCAATCAGCTGTTCAAATCCATCTGAAAAGAAGCAATTCTAAATTTCTGATTTATTTCTTCTAGAACCCTTTTCAGCCAGCCTTGGTTTGGAGCACATCAAGGAAAACCCAGACATTTTAGAGCTGAACGAAACACTTCAGAATGTTAAATCCAGAAAGAAGCCCCCAGTGAAGTTTGACACTTGGATCCAACAAAGTTACAGGTGCTCTCCTTGACCACTCAGTTTCTGGGAGCACCCGTGCTTCTCCCCACTCTTGCACAAGAGGGACAACTCCCAGCTGTGAGCATAAAAAGCATGAGGGTACAAGCATAAAAATTATGTGGTAAAAAAAAGCCAGGAGGAGCAGAAAGCAGAAAAGGAAGGAGCCTCTCTTGTGCCGTACGGGTTTTAAAGTGATTTATTTTTAGCCTGCAGTTTGCTGCTAGAGCCTCTCATCCGTAGCTTTTAAGGCTGTTACTGCTGAGGTCTCACCTTGTCTTAGGTTTAAGTGATGCTACGGCAAATCTGGGTCGCAGCAACACAGCACTGCGGAATATAACAAGTCCATTATATACCATTTTTGTATGGAGTTAGCAAATTTATCCCTGTAATTGCCTTTTCTAAAATTCACCAGGCAAGGGCAATCATTCAAATAATCTCCATTTCCCGCTAACCTAAATGTTAATCCTAGGCTGGCTCCTGTGCTTCAGCAAAACTCTTCTGACCTTGCAGGTGTAAGTATGGTGCTGTTTAAGAAACTCTGTCTGTCTGAATCAGAGGCACATGGGCAAGAGAATACCAGCTCGTGGAGCAGAGAGCCACCCCCTGCCTAAATTCATCCATGCACAGGAGCATCATTTCATATTTTGTCACCCTTCTTTGCTACTTCAACAGTATGGTCACAACTGTCTGCTGTGAATAAGTGACCGTGGCAGATGTGTGATATTTTGGCCACCATACACAACACAGACCATCCAAGGAAACTCAAAACTGATCAAGAGAAGCCATGAGGAGAGAAAAAAAAAGACAAGTTTGAGCTGAGATATGGATTTAGGGAGCGTGATTCATTCTCCTTGTGCAGACTCTTAATGGGACACAGATCCAAGTGGATGACAATTTATACCAATTGAGGAACTGTCTCCTAATGCCAATATCACAGTAAAACTTCACTTTTCTTCTGCCCATTCTTAGTCCTGACTATTTGTTGTGCAAGTCTTTTGATGCAGAAAATTTTGATTTCCAGACCCACTTAGTGCTGAGGGGTCACAAATACAGCATGAGCTTCTAGGCAGTACTGCAAGGCAAGTAATAAAATATTTATCCTCAACTGCCTTCTATCCTTGTATGCTCTGCAAAGGAAACCATCAAAAGTACAGCCACCAATTTACAGTTAGAATCTTCAAAAGGAACAAAACAGAGCTGCCATATCCACATCTCTCTCGAAAACATGTTTTCACCCCTTGACCCATTGCAGAACATTTTAATTTCTTACATAATAATAACAAAAGGATCAAATTTCAAACCCAAAGGAAAATAATTATAGATGAAAAAAAGGTTATGTGGCTTAGAAAACAGGAAAGCCTTTCCACAATGACATTAACAAAGCTGCAACCTTGACATATAACAGGACATATGATGCTCAGACCTGGGTCCCAAACTCACCTTCAGGGAACCTGAAGCTTCATGAAAGCCTCAGCATGTGCAGGCACAACTTGGCTCTCAAGGGGGTGAAAGTGGCACATTACCACTCATAGAAGCAGTCCTCACCTACATTTCTTCCCTTCAGCCACTAAGCATGAAGCTAATAAACTCCTAGCCCCTTAACTTCACCCTTTTTTTCTTTTTTAGAGTGCTACTCAAGCTACAGCCATTTTTGACATGACACCACGATCTTTAGCTGTACAACTGCTTTCTTGCTTGCTTGCTGGAAAAGCTTCCTTGATGTGCAAAGCCCTGCGTACCCACAGGGCCTGAACTCGCAGATACCCAGAATGTGGTGTGGGACTACTGGTGCTAAAACAAGGCTTCCTGCCACTCTTACCATTAGCTATGCCAGAGTTAATGCTCCAGGAAAGATTAGCATGTCCCTTTCCAAGCATTAAACAGGGAAGTTGTTATAACGTGTAATGGCAGCAAGGAAATCAGCCCTGCGTGATGCATTTCTCCCTTGTGGATGCGAGGGGAGGGAAGGACCAGTGCCTGTATTAGCAGGTGGTGGAAGGAGCTGGTTCCTGCTGTGGTGGTAGTGCCAGTGGAGAGGTGGCAGAGTTTCTCCAGCAGCAGCACGTAGAGCCCAATGATCAGAAATCCCTGGAACAATGTGCTCTGCAGAGTATCTCCTCTGCTGCCAGGTCCTAAGAGCAGCAATTGCCATCCGGTGCCAATGCCAGCCCTGCCACCGCCTTTTTCCAGAAATACCAAGGCACAACCCCTGCACCCCAGATGCTCCCTCACTGGGCCCCTCCACAGCAGAGCACAGTGCCTTTTCCAGCTGCCAGCAGAAGCTTCATCAGCCCACAAACACAACTGAAATTGTTCCAGAGGATGCTCAGATGCAAAGAGCTGCTGGATGGTGGTGGCAGAAGGGGACAGCTGCTGCACACTTAGTCAGCTGAAGGCAAAGCTGCAGGGCCTCTTCCCAATACTGCTAGACCAAGGGAGACACTGTATTTCTGGCCCATCGCACCCCAGTTTTGGGGATTCGCAGGGACTGCAGTGTTGGAGAGGCAAACACTCTCCACCAGGTCATCTGGTTTTATCCTGTGCATCTCCTCAGCGAGTGAGGTACACAGCCCAGGGACCTTTCTCCACCCTCCCTCTCTATCTCCTGACTGATGTCTTATTTTAAGAAGGGAATTAAATTGTTTAGTAGCTAACAAAGAAGTTATCTAGAAATTTCTGCCCATTAATCCCTTCGTGTCATGCTCTGGGGTTTTCTTTTGGTCAAGCTACAGAGAAATGCAGGGCTGGGCATTCCTCAACCTGAAAGGAAAGGCACCATGCATGTGACTGGACTTTATGAAATGCTAGATTTTACAGTAACAGCATTATGGTTGGGTATGAAACTGTAACACGGATTGTGTTCAGCACCATGCAGCTTGCCAGCAGTGGGTCAGCACCGAGGAGTGTTCAAAGTCTGCACAACAGCAGTATCTGCCAAGGTCAAGGATGATAAAAGCACAGGGAAGGCTCCCTGGAACCACTGGTCCCAGGAAACTCAGGGGAAGCTTCAACACCGAGCCACATCCACACAATGGATCCAGATTCATTGGAAACCAACAGCAAAAGGCAATGGAAGGAAGGCGCCCTGGAAAGAGTGTTTCCAACACGGAATGACTGACGTGAGGTGACTCAGAGCTGGTCACACAAACACAACTTCCTTCTTGCCTCTCTTGAGATAATTAAGGTTAAAAACACTTAGTAAAACACTTGTGACCTTGAAAAATGAGTATGCTTTCTGCAGTGCACCAGGGTGGCTCTTTTCCTCATGTCAGCAGAAAGCCTCCTGTTCATCCCTCTGTGAGAAAAGTGGAAGAGCCAAAGCTGCAGCTGGGTCAGACCATGAGATGGGATGGAGCATCCCCCCCCCCCACCTGGTAACACCAGGGCACTGAGCACAGGCAAGCAGAATGGTGCTCAAAGGCATTGAGTGTGCCCAGAGAAAAAACAGAGAGGAGTTCCTGGCATCTCAAGGTTTTATTGCACAGAAGGAGAAATAAATTATCTAAAGGCTGAAATGATCAGAAATGAAACAAAGTGAAAGGCAGTGATTTGCCTCTCCTTGTAAATGCCAAGTTACAACAATATTACACAAGTGATGTGTGTTGCTGGAGCTTGCCTCAGCCAGAACCCTCGCTCATGCCTGTGTGGGTCCCTGCCAGGATGGCTGCCTGTAGGTAGGACAGCGCTCAGTGGAAGTTTTTTTCCCTGAGGAGAAGAAGCAACAGTGATGAGAGGTCCAGATAAAATCTCATACCCCCCCATAGACACTGCCCATCAACCCTAAGATATGTTTTGGAAATCCTGCAGCACCCTCAGCTGAACTTCCCACATCCCAAATCATGGCAGCAGGAGAAACGGCTCATTGTGGGAGCTCACTGTGGGCTGGACTTTAAGCAAAATAAGCAAAGATGAGGCTAAACTTATTTTGTTAAAGCACTTCTGAATCATCTACCCCTTTAGCCAGGAGATGCTCTATATGGGCACAGTTATGTTGTCAGGTCTTAGGTTTCATATCAGTGAGCATGTGGCAAATCACTGTGAACAGCTTCTAAGACATCATTTCACAGTTACAGGGAAGAGGTCATTAATCTGCATTACTGCATTTAAATGTGCAATTTCAGTTGTGAATACACTTCATAATCTTCTTGCACTTGCCACTGATTCTGGCCTATTGTCTAATGCCTTAAAGTACTTTCTAAGATCTTGGTAATTGAAATGCTGAGGTAGAAAATTACTATATTACAAGCAGGGAAGTTCATGCCGAGGGGAGAAGTGAATTGACCTGGAAGGTCGCATCCATCTGTGGCACAGCTGGGAGTGGGGTGCCGGCTCCTGCGGTCACCACTCCCAGGCACAAAGTGTCCCTAGTCACCCAGAGGACATCCAAAATGGGGTGTTGTAAGCTTTTATAGTGGCAACAGTCTTTAGACCTCAATAGGGCTTATAACTGAATTCTTTTAAACAGCTATATTGTCCTCAGAAACTCATCACTCCCTTGGACTAGCCCTTTCATTTCCAATTTTTCCCTCAGTTTGGGTAAGATTTGAAGCCCAGCGATGTTGTAGTTTGCATAAACAAACAAGCTTCAAATACATAAATAACTATTCACATTCTTTATGCATTAATTCAAGTATTTCACAAGGCACCGCGGCACCCATTAGCACTTCTAAATGCTTTTTGAAGTAATGGATTGATTTTTTTTGTCCGTGTGTCCTTCACTGGAATTGGTTTCCAAATTCCTCTCTTCTGATGAGTGAGGATTGGTGATAGCGGTCCCGCGAGGCGAAGTCAGCGTTCTCCTCGGTGAGCTGCCTGGTCTCCATGCCAACTGTTGCAAAGGACGGTGTCACTACAATCTGCTCCTTGGGAGATGGCCTTCTCCTGCAAACAGAGAAGTAGAGGTGCCTGCATCACCCCTTGGTTGTCATCTATTCCCAGACACGCTCTCGGCTGCGCAAACAAGGCAGGGTTCTTCGAGAAGAGGCTAAATCCTTCCAGGTGCCCTTTGGAGGCAGAGAGCTAACCTGAAAGAATTTTTATTAAAATACACACAAAAATTGTACTCCCTTCCCCCAGTAAACATAGGAAAATATACCTTTTCTTAACAAATAAGTTTCATCTTTGGATGTTGACTACGGCAAACATTCTACACTGTGCAGGAGAAGAAGGAGCATGAATCATTTCTAATGAAAAACACCCTTCTTATAGTTTCCGAAGCAATAAGAAAAATTACAGTGATTTTTGTAACTCTTTTTAAATAAAAGGTGAGATTTTCCTGCAATCTCTTTATCCCAGAGGCTGATTTTAAGAAAACCTGATTACACATCTTTAAATCCAAACTGCAAGAGCATACAGCACTGACTAAGATCTCGTCAGGCACTTAAGAGCCTTAGAGGTGTCAAGAACCCTTGTGACTCGATAGGAAGGTCTCCCTTATTCCTTTTCATCCTTATGGCCCCAGCCTCCAGGTAGATAATTTTTGGTTGATTTTAATTTCACACTGACTGATTTTAGAGGTTAGTTTGATTTTTCTCTGTGTGCTTTAACCATCTAGTAGGTAGTAGAGTGAACCTCGCCAACGAACTCTGAAACGCTTTCACTTTAATATTAAACCTCTGCCAGAGATTATTTGAGCGACCTAAAGGATTCACTTGCCACAACACAGTGCACACCCTCTGCACCCCCTCACCCCTCTTCTGGGTAGTCTGTCTGATCTGGGCTCTCATCCTCTAAGGCTTAGGCAAGCTGCAGCCTTACACTGCTGTGAGAGGCAGCAGTACCTGTGTGAACAAAGCTATTCAGGGCAAGAGGTGTAGAGGACAGGTGGGTCTTCAGGGACCCAGTCCCATACTCAGAGGCATCCAATGGTCTGGTAGAGAGAGGGGATGGACGTGATGTGGGACAACTGTCTTGTCTGTTCTCAGCCTGCCATGGAGACCTCTCAGGGAGGTCCCATCTCCCCTGGTTTCTTTCCCTAACCACCTCTGTTACCAAAAGCACGTGGCCATGTTATAGGGACTGTGGGCAGAGGCAGAAGCTGGCAAGACAGACATGGGTATGTGCCAGTGTGCTTAAACTGTGCTGGACTTTCATTTACCTTAAAGGAGCCACCAAATTTGCACATATAATGTATGGCAGCTCATGTTGTGCAGTCCTTCCTACAGTGTTCACTCACCCCAACCAAAAAGCAACCAAATCAATTGAGAAACTCAAAGCCATTTCAGGTGGTCACAACCTGCTATGGGAAACCCAACATGATGGAATTAATAATTAATAGCATCAAAACAGACTAACAAAGCTAGTTAATAACCAACCAAACAAAACCCTCAAGGTCTTCTGGGAATCAAACACCAAGACAATGGACTGCAGTCCCATGCAAACTCAATATTGAATGGTTCCTTCACCAAAGACTCTGTTTACTGTATTTATAACTACTTCAGCTTCCCTCCCCAAATCTCCTCTCTGAAACTTGAGCGCAGCTTCCATGTGTGCTGGTTCCACCACTACCATAGTAATTCGCTTTCAGTGAATGGTGGGTGGAAGAGAAGGAGTGTCCAATTTCTCATTTCCTGCCAGATTTTCCCATTCAACCTGAACCATAAAGGTTGAGCACAGACCTCTGGGGTAAGACAAAGCTTCAGGCACCAAGATATGATTATCAGCTGACATGCCTACACACAGAGCAGCAGAGACTCCATTTCCCCACATCCACAGCATGTGCCAGGCTAATGAGACCAAGCAGCTATTTTTACCATTAAGTAAGAATAACTTTGAGTATGCAAGAAAGGACAGACAGCCTGCTTAATAAGCAAGTCAATTCTTCTACCCCTCTCTGTGCACATCAGTGGGTCATGGGAACAATGAGGAACATGTTGGTCACTGCCAAGTGACTGGTACCAACCTGCACAAAGTGATCAAAACCGACTTAATCCAGCCAAAGAAACTGAAATTTGCTGCTGATCCTATGGAGAAAAGGCACGAGAAGTCAGTATGCTGCTAATTCTTTCATAAGAGCATTACACCACTCAATTTTTGCATAGAATCTCAAACCAGCATGCTTGTTATTAACCTGCAAAGATTTTGTGGTGGTGAGAACATTCTTGCAGTTTTCCTACATGCTGTGGCTTTTAAACACTTGTCAAGAAATGAACCCAAATTTCCCATGGAGAACAGCTATCTCTTCCCAGCCTGAGAGCTTGTCGAACCCCAGCAAAGCCAGAGCAAAGCATGGACACCCACTGCAGTACCTTTTCCTCCATGGACCACTCAAGGAGAAGGGAGACTGGACCACTCACTCAGGGAGACTGGAGAAGCCATTCAGCCAACCTCAGCCATGGCAGCTGTGGTCTCACCATTCATTCCCTCTTGTCTGACCCCACAGAGAGCTGGCTTAGCATATTACACCAACACTTTTTTTCTTTTTTTTTTTAGATTCTCTGTAGAGTTAGTTTCCTGCGCTGGCTCCCTGCAGGGGCAAGGAAGTGCTGGAGATGGAAGCAAAAGCAGCAGGAGAAGTTTGTGGTGAGGGACAGAGAGAACAGAGACCTGTCAGTGGCTGCTGGATTTGGCTTAGGCTGCTGGGGGGGCAGAGAGAGGAGAAGAGATGTGCCAATCACAGGGCATTTCTCCTCTCAAGGCCTTCGTCTAGCCCTTAATCCAGAGCATCTCTCAGGCCAGTGTCTCCCAGCCTTTCTAGACAAAAGGGTTGTTCGAACCTTTGAAGAACAAACTCACGGATCACCAGAAGCCTTGTGACCACAAAATAACATTCACTCACAGCCAAGTAAAAACCAGGCTGAACTTTGTTTCCTTCTAACATTTTCATTGCCATGCACTGTTTGTGTATGTATGTATGTGTGTATGCATAAATAGGTAAGTATGCCCACACTGTCTTCCTTTAGACATGTAGAGCAATGCAAACCCCTCCAGTGGCCTTGCTAAGGAGCTATAGGCTCTCATGAGCTGCTTTCTGAATGTGTTTCACTGTTTAATTTTAAACTTGTTCAAGTTTAATCACATGCACAGAGCCTTCTAATGCCCTCTGCCTAAAAGTATTTTCCCAGATTATGTTCCCAACACTTTCAATGTGTTTAGCTCTGGAATCAAAAGGCTCTCTTGTTCCACAGTTACGAATGCTGAGATTTAGTGAGATATTCATTTTCCTTAAAGCTTTCTCAGGTGGGTTTAGATTGATTAAGTTTATTAAAACTAATTTATAGTGGATTTTTCTCATTGCTGTTATACATTTACAAACTGCCACCCCCATTAAGTCTTAGTATTAGTATCTGGTTTTGCCATTTAAAGTACAATATAATAAAACAATAAGCATTACGTTCAAACTATCAAACCAGTACTATAGTTAGAATCCAATAGAAAATTAAAGAGTCAGAGAGAAAATTTATTAAAACTAGCAATGAAACAAAAACCTCATCATTCACTGTGTCACCTGCATATTAAACACAAGAGTCTCAATTCCTAATTAAGTTAAATTAAAGCTTAATGAATTTTTAAGCAGATTTAATAATACAGGGAAAAAATACTCACCAAGGGGAAGTCCTGGGCTCACTTTGCCAATGTAGAAATACAGAATAACTGCTGCACCCAGGCTGACCAGGGTGTAGATCCACTGAATGACGAACGTTATGATGAGGGACACAATTGCCTGTTGGAAAGACATGGTTTGGGGTTATCCCAGGGTCTGTAAGGTAATATGATGTTGACAGTCCTTTTTCTGCAAAGCCCAGCAGCTTCACTGACCTCCTGCTCCAGCAGAAGAACTCTCTGTGGGAGAACTGGCAGTGTGGTGCCCGGAAGGACTGTTCACCTTCAGACACAGCCCAACACTGACCAGGTCAGCAGCTTATTCCTCAACCTGGCAAGATGAGCATGGACAGAAACTCTTCAATAACTGAGGCAGTGCTGGGACTTTCAAGTTCTTATGAGAGCATCAGGAAATGCACTTCTTTTTTTTTCCCCCTCAGAAATGCAGCATCTTGGTGTTAAATGCATGCAAAACCAGTGCTTTGATGGCATCATCACACCTCTTTCTCAGGGTTTTCTTGGGAGCCTTGTGTAAGAGACATGTACAGTCAGGCCCCAGGATACAGCCATTCGGAATTATCCTGATGAGTGGGTCCTTTTAGGTGTCTCCTCCTAACAACATGCTGGGATGGGGACACGAGAGAGACTCTCCTTGCCTTACACAAGACCTGCTGCACAGCCCAGATCCTGCCTGTGGGAGTGATGATGCCACCTGCAATCACACAGGTGGACGGATGCCCTTGGGCATTGGTGGCTGAGGCCAGTGGTGCAGCAGGACCCCTGGAGACCCACACCTGGGAAAACAGCCCACAGCGAGTGGCTTTTGGCCACACAGACAGCATTTCCACCTACTGTTATCTGAAAAGATTAGGGTATGTCATGGCTGAGGGTTCCTGGAAATGAGGTTCCCATGATACAGAAAGCCTCATTTGATCTCACTCCTAAAAGGAGAGACAGCACAGGTTTACAGTGTCATCTTCAGCACCATGGAGCTTCAGTGAGCTACCCTGAGTCCTAGAAGCAGTGTGGGTCTCTGCTTGGGCTACTCCAAGAGAAGTATCCAGAGGCTCACCAGCTCAGAAGACAGATTTGGCTCAAGTGGCATATGAATGGGGTAGCATCTCCATGGGTGAGATTAGGAACAGCAAGGGGCAGCATGCAAAGAAAGAGCTGAATGAGTCCCGACTGACACGACCACCGGTGAAGCTCAAAAAGAGAGGGCAGAGGGGAGAAGAGTCAGGATAAATAAACACATCTGTTTTTTGCTTTTGTGATTTTATATTTTATTGTTGATTCTTTCCCAGCTCTGCTGCAACCTCCCCCCAAGTCTGACTATTGACAGGGAACCAAATCTGCTTTAATGAACACGTCAGTCATCTCCTGCAAAGGCAGAGAACTGAATGCTCTGCCCTGACATACACTTGGGAGCCACATTAGTTACTGAGCCCAGAGATGGCATCAGCACACAGCCTCCTAAAGATGACATCACTAAAGAGGGGCCACCACATCCAACCCACCCCTGGTGCTGCAGCCTGGTGGGCTACAGGAGCTGGCTGCAGGCAGCAGGAGCAGTGAATTTGAAAAGCAGGTATCAAACTCCATCTGAGGATTAAACTAACAGGGTCTGGTGGGTTGTTTGAGTGGGTTTGTTACATTTTATGCACAGCTATGAAATCCTCATCCATGCAGCAAAGCCATATGGTTCATTCATTATGCATATCTGACCCTTTCCCTGTCATCTGCCCAATAATCAATCTTCCCAAGATGAATTTAAATGTCTTAAATTTCTCAGCAGCTTGAGACAGAAGCTATTTATAAATTATTTATTCTTTAGAGTAACATACTGGAGGAATGCTCTACTTTCCTCCCTCAAAAGATGGAATTTCACAGCCGGGCTGCTGGAATCAGGAGGTCAGCACTAATGAAACCTCACCCCAAGCTTGCAGAAAGTGGCTCATAAATAAAAGCAATACAACTTTGAAGCTGATGTCTCAATCCATCCCACAGCAAGAAAAAGCAGGCTGGCACACAGTGAAAAGAGGGACGCTGATCTTTTTCCTAGCCAGCCATGCATCTTTAAAGTTTGAATTAAAGACTTTGAATCTGTACCTTTTTGTTTTGAGTTGGGGCTTTTTTGTTTGTTTATTTGGGGGCTGGGTTTTTTTTTTCCTCTTGTTTAATTTAACATGTCATCAGGCTTTCTCTGAATTTGAACTGCTGGATGCATGGTACCTTGAGTACTTTAATTCAGGTATCCTGGAATACTAGATTCAAAAGCCATTTTTTTAAGTACTGGAGTGTATTTTGTGATGATTTTCCTTCTGTTTTCTACAATCACAAACCACTGCTCCAAAAAAAAAAAGAAAATTACTTACAACAGCAAAGGACACCCAGGGACTGAAAAATCTGGAGTAGAAGGCTTCTGGTATTTGCTGAATTCCCAGCTCTGGATTTTGTTGCTTTATAGATGTTTCTACAGAAAAGAAAAAAAGATTAGAAAGGAGCTATAATGTGGGGTCTTTTCCTCTATTTTACATTACCAGATTCCAGGAACCAAAGCAAAAATTGTAGCTGACTGCTGAGTATGACAGAGTTAACCAAAAACTCTAAAATGAAAACTGAAAAGAAGTGCAAGAAAAAACAAAAAAGGTTGACAACTCTGGTACTGAGTCCATTTGAAGGCTACATCTGTCTATCTCTGCCTCAGTTTCTCTACTTTGTGAAATAGGAAAAATAATAGTTTCTTCCTCAGAGGGGTTTATGAAGCTTCACTGACTAATGCTGATGAAACACTACAGCACTGGGAATGAGAAACTCCATGCAAACACACCTTATCAAATACCCACAATCACGAACAGAACAAATTCAGACCCTCAGTTATGGATGCTGAATTACAGAGTCCAGCTGTGGCATTGAGACCACTGAATTTTGATAGCCTGAGTTTTAGACTCACATGGCTCCATCCCTCCTAACCCACACCAGGATGAAGAAAATCCCAAGATACACTCAAACTCTTTTTAATGTACAGCATTAAGCATGTCTGTGTAGAATTATGAGTATATAGTAAACAACTCAACACTAAATATAGTCCTGCCTGCTTTCCTGTGATTAATCTTCTGTAGGAAATCGCATTGGAACTTCTCCTGTGATGCATTGCAATGAACTCTACCTTCACCTGGAATAAATGATATTATTGCTATGAATCACTGAATGACAGCCCCATATAAAGCTAGTTTCACGCCTGCCTTCAGGAAAGCACTGGGAGGGCCAAGGTTATAAACCATTCCCTCTGAGCTTGGAGATGTCTGTCTCCTATAGCCCTTAGCCTCTTCCCCTCGGGCCAGGGAGCATCATCACTTCTCTGCAGAACTGTTCCCCCTGCTCCAGCATCCCAGGTGTGTGTTGGGCAGACACAGTGGGTGAAGAACACTGACCTGCATCACTCTGACAGCCCTGCTCATCCAGGTCCCGCTGGCTCTCGCTGTGGGGCTCCATGGTCTCATCCCAGCTGTACTGAGCTGGGGCAGCATCGTGATGGAGATCCAGGAGAAAGCTGTCTTGTAATGTCTGCTTGGCTGGCTTCTTCACCTTTTGTTTGGCCTTTTGGGTTAAATTCTCAGCTCCTTCTTTTTTGCAAGTACCTGGCTCACTACAAAATGGTTTAAAAATCTGGTCCATGTCTTTTTTGAACTCCAGCAAGGTGCCATTTGATCTGCTTTGAGTTACTCCATCTGCTGCACAGCTTGAGGGCTTGTTGAAAATTAAAGGCTGGGAAGAGTGAGCAAGTCTAGCAGTTTCCATCTGGGTCTCGTCAGGCTTCTGCTGAATGTTGTGGCTCAAGGAGATAGAGAAATAGCAATAGTCTACAGCAGTATATGTCAACATGTAGTTGATGGTGACTATGGGAGCAAGAACATTTACTTGCCCAATGAAGACAAAAGCCATAGTGATGAAACTTGTTAAGAAAATCGCAGCCACTGGAGTCTTGTTGGGACCTTTCTAGTTCATAAATAAAACAAAATTACATTTAAATTAATAACCATGAACCTTGCCATGAGGATTCCCCACTTGCTCAGCTGCCATGGGTGGTTACCTGGGTTGTCTGCAAAGTACCCCCTTAGTCATGAAATACATACGTGCATGTGCAAACAGAGGTTCACAGGCCTAATAAATTAAAGAATAGGCTGGAAGCCAAAAGCTGTTGAGCTCCCTCCTCATCCCTTAGCCTTACTCAAGCTTTGTTTTTGGAAAATTCATCCACTCTCACTTGTATCTCCATGGTAAAACAATGTCATTAAAGCAGCAATAAACCTTCAGAGAGATTTGCGGGGCTTATGGGAAGTCTGGCAATAAAGCGTGTTAATTAGAGTTAACTGTTCATCTCTAATTATTCTACAGGACTCTGCATGGCTGCCTACCCCAAAGGCTCCTGTATGCTGCCCTTGGAAAGGCTTTGACTGGCACGGTCAAGGAAGCTCTGCCTGCACAGAGCGGTGCCACCTTCACATCAACAGCTTCTGGCCCTACCCTGACACACAGCTGAGCTAAACCCATGGTTTGCTGAGTCTCTGCACATGGGGTTTTTTCCCTCCTTTAACCCACCCAAGCTGCATCTACCCAACAGCAGGAGGAAAGCAGCAGTGAGGTTGGGCAGGAGAGGATGCTGGAGGGTGAGAGTCAACCCCCAGCAATGCCAGGCATGTGCTGGGAAGGCAGGCAGCCAGGAGAAACATCACCTGCTCCTCTCCTTTGGGAAGGGGTGGAGGCAGGGAAAGGAGGAGACAAAGAGAGAGAAAGCAAAGAGCATTAGGGGTGGAAATACTTGAGCCTTCAGCTCATGAACTGAGCCCAGGTCTAACATGCCCTTCCTTGGACCAGGCACCGTGTTGCCATTTTCCCACCTGAGAAGCCTATGCAGGCTGTGTAAAGACCTTGCTGGAAAATATCTTACAAAATATGCTAGGTTTTCACTTACTGCATTTACTTCATTAATAAACACACAGCTTGAATTGAAACTATTTCTATTTCCTTCCCTCTTATTTATTAACAGAAAGGGGGACCAGTTCTGGACCATTACATCTTTTCAGAATGAATAGAAATACATCTCTGGGACAAAAGAACACAGAAAGCATCTTCAGTATCAGAAAGATGTACTGAGATGGGGAACAGATGGAATGATCTCATGATGCCTCTGGCTTGGGTTTAACTCTACAGAAAACATTTGTGTCCTTCCCATCAGCTGAGATTTTGGTGACCACACTTTCTTCAAAGAATAACTGATGTGGCACAGAAGGGTAAGGACAAATTAGATGTATTTACTCTCCATAAACCAAATGTAAACAATTTTCAAGGTGACAGAGAGAAGAAAGAGGGAAAAGTGATCTGTCTTTGATTTCTCACCTCTTTTTGAGCCCTTCCCATCAAGGCACTCTGCCTGGAGTTCACTGCAGAAAATTTGACAGAAAGACAGAAAACTATCAGAGCAGAGAGGGAATCAACTTTCCAGTCAACTTTGATAAACCACTGAGAATTTCACAAGGGTTGCCAAGTGGAGAACAGTCTATTCTGGGATCACCTGAAAACTGCCTTCAGGAGCTGGAAGTTTTTGCTGTTGGTATTGTTCCTACTTTCTCTATAATTATTACTATTTATTATCATTGCTATTATTATGACTTTTATCTTAGCAAATTACTTTGAGAAACATAAAACAGTGGATAGAAAATTATTATATTAATAAATATTTAAATATGTTAAAACATTCATAAGTACCACTATTGTAAAATATTTTTCTGTATTTACAAAGTGTTCTGGAGGAGCAGAGCACCATAAGGCTTTTCCAGCCACTCCACACACAGTTAGGTACTGCAGGTTATTGAGAGTCATGGAATTATTTTCTCCCTCTCCAGAATAATGGAAAATCATAAGAAATTGTTTGCTCTGGATGCATAACCCAAGACTACAGTCCTTGGTGACTGATACCTTGATTGATATCAGTAGAATGACTCGTGAATGAAGATTATTCATGAAGACAAGGGAAAAGCTTTTTGTCATATTCCAAGCAAGACTTTGTTTGAAAGCATATCTAAGGCTTAGAAGTCCCCTAACTTAACCTTTCAAATCTATTCTTTGTTTTTATTTAACAGTGTCCAAAAGGCACCTTATCTTACAAAGAAGAGTCCTCTTCTCCAGTGCACAGAGACTGAATCCACAGCACCATGACTAGTCACATCCTCAGCTATGAGGTTACCACAGAGGACAGGAACAGCTCAAAGAAAGTGTGCAGGAAAGAATAAGAAAAAAGAAAACAGAAAAAAAAGGTAAACAGACAGTTACCATCCATTTCACCAAGTGTAGAGACAAAATTTCAGGCTTCTGCCCTGGACAGAAGAGCAGAGAAGAGCTAGGTACTTCCTTTGGTCATGGTCAGGATCAGCACCATGTAGATAAGGTGTTTGCAAAAAATATCCAACAGGCAAAGTTATATCATAAGTGGCTGTTTTACTGTGGACATCTTGAAGAAGTGGGTCAGAGGGAGGGAGGGAGGGGACCCCAGGAAGGGCTGTCCATGCACGGCAGGACAGACAGACCCAGGCTGGGGCACAGAGGTGGGTGAGCAAAATGCCAGGGAGAAGCAGAGCTGCTCCTGCACAATGACACACCCTGTGGGAAGGCTCAGAGCAGGGAAAGGACCACAGGCAGCTGGATGCCTTGCTTTTTTCATGAAACCACCCATTTCCTGGCTTTTCTGCCTATGCATAGGATACTGGATCCTGAGCCTTCCCCTCCTTGCATTTCACACATCCCTCATCTCACTCTACAGACACATCGTGGGTGCTTAAATTCAGGTGAAGTTTTGACAGCAATCTCAGAGAAGGGATGACTAACCCCATGTCCAAGGAAGGTGAGCATAGGGATCACGTTCTCCTGGGCAATGCACTGCAGGATCCTCGGTGCTCCATACAGCCCTCCCATGCAGGAGGCCAGGGATGAGATATACAGCCCTAGCAAAAACAAAAAACCCACCAAGGATACCTGGAGGAAGCGGAGAGAATGCAAAGTTGATTATATTGTCCTTTAAAGACCCCCGAGCAGTCTTAAATACATGTATTTTAAGAGATCACATATATTTTGTAACATTGTTAAATGAACAGAGAGAGCCCTGGGAAAGCAGCTATTTAATTGGTGTGTGGTAAAAAGTACAAGCAATTAATACAGGAAAATTATCCCATAAAAGTAATTTAATACTGAACATCCTGTACCGACAGAGACATTTTACAAGCTCATATCCAAGAAATTCTTTGTCACTTGGAGCAATTGTAGCAAAGCTGCAGCTATTAGATTCCCCTTAAGTAACTGGAAGTGAGTTTATTTCAGGAGAGATCACTTATATACAAAGCACATCATACAGGAAAAGCTGCCCAGGCTTCCAACCATCCAAAACAGGAAGACAAACCCCTGTGTCTCAGAGGGGAAAACCAATCCTGAAAGAAAACCCACAGTAAAACCAAATCAAAATTGCCACTTAAATAAATGGCATCTCAAAAAACACGCTCCAAAGGATATAATACAATGATCTTATTTTCCTGTCTTCGATGAGAAAAGAATTTCCTTTGGCTAACATGAAACTTTAAAAAAAAAAATCTTTAAAGCCACAGTGCTAACAAGACTGGGTTTAGAACTGGTTTCTGGAAAGCATCCTTTCAGTCTGGGAGTATCTCCTGCAGGCGTGGAGGAAAAGGAAAGGCAGCTCCTGGTCTGTCACACAGAAGCAAGGACAGGGGTCCCTCTAAGCAGGTCCCACTGTCAAGAGCTGCAAGCACAGACAGCACATCTAAAAAAGCCCACCCAAATACACAAACCCCCACAAAATGAACATTGTGAAAGAAAGCTTTGAAATGGGAGTGCTCCTTGCACCACTGTGTAAGGGCATGGACAGTCACAACTAAGGAAACTAAGGTCTAGAGTCACCTGAGCCATCCCCAAGTCCTGCAAGACCACACAAGTCTGACAGCCAGCAGCCAGGCACAGAGAGCAACAAGGCATGGGAGTAACAGCAGCACTAAGGCCAGGCAGAGAGAAAAACCCTGCCCATACTCCACTGAAGCAAGTGCTGGAGGTGCAGACAGACATCTGTGGCAGAGGATGTCACCAAATGCAGGTGCCCTGCATCCCACATGTCTTTTGCTCTCACCCCTCCTGTCGAGGAAAAGAAGATGAAAAATGAACACTGGTTTTCCTAGGTTCTGCCCCTGTTGAAGTCAGGTGGTCCATTCTTTATTAGAAGGAATTACAAAAATTTACATGGCTAAAGATGAGTCAAGCAACATCTGGCTTTTTCCTGTCTATGAAATCTGCATGCAGCAAAAAGGAGATTGGGTAAAAAACCATAAAAAGTTCATTGTTTGGGGAAGGCATGTAAAATCAATGTCACAATCCAGAACTGTACAAACTTCCTACCACAACATTTCTTTTCTCCATGAAAATCCACTTGGCTTTGTGAATTTTATCTTGTGGGACAGAAGAAACCTGAGGCAAAGATGAACAGATACCAGCTGCCATTAGACCAACAGACACTCAGTGGGAATCTTCCCTTCCCTCCCCTCTAATCCTACCCTGCTCTGAAAAATACTTGGAATAAACAAACAGTTGTGCCAGACATCATATATTATTTTAGCTGCTAAAAATGCTCGCATTTAAATGTGCTACTTGACATTCAAATCAGGGTTAGAGGGGAAGAGTCCCTTTCACTGAGGCTGATGAAAGGGTTTGCTGTGGGTTTTGAACACAGAGAGTGTGAATATATTGCAAGGAATTGGCACTGGGAGCTCATTAGAAGTGAAATTACTGAATCTCATTTTTATGTTTAAAAAGACAAACAAATATTGTACCAAGAAAAGCAGCCAAGTACTCGCTCACCTGTGAGTGACAGAAAGGGAGAGTTTGGAGGAGTAACGATCTCTCCCTCCTCCCTCTCTCCGATATAATTAAAATCTAAAGCAGCTAGATAGCTTAAAGAAGCAACATGAATATTAGGTTTGCATCATTGGTTCGTTCAGTACTAGGGAGACAAAACCTGAAGAAGCTTTTTCTTTTTTTTGGGGGGGTGTGTTTGCTTGTTTGTTTTTTATATTTATCATTATTAAATATCTTCTCATTTTTTACTAGGAGATTTTTCATCTCCTCCCTAAGGGTTTTGAAGTTAAAACACAGCTTTAACAATCTCTTTCTCTTCAGCTGATTCATTTAAATCTGATTCTTTTAGTTACTGCACTTTTCACCCACTAAGTCACTGATGAACAAAGAGGTTGCCTTACAGAAGGTAGGCTCATTCTTTTTTACCCTGAAACAGAGCTTTTTTTTTTTACCTTAGCAAGAAGTGGCAGAGCCCCACCAACAATCTGGAGTTTATTTGGGGGGCTGGAAGAAGTCTAGAGCTAAAATTACTTAGAAAACAAAGCCAGGGTTTTAAACTGACATTTTAGATTAAAAACCATGTTACAAATCAAATAACACAAGCTTCTCAACTTCAAATTAATCACAAGAAATTGTGTCAAATACAGTGAGCCCATGATTTTGGATAATACCGAATAACAGAAAATTAGCCCTTTTATATATCCCATTCAAGGTAAGACAATGGCACACACCAAAATCTTTTGCTCTCCTTTTAAAGGCCTGCAATGGTAAGATGTAGCATGTTACACTACAAACCTCCCTCGGGTACAGACACCCGTGTGGAACGTCAGGAGTTTAATAATCCTATTGCTTGCCCTGCAATTACAGCCTGCTAGATATGGAAATGTGAGCTTCGCTTGACTTAGTAAAGATAAGCAGGGGAGTTCTTTAGAGATTTCAATTTGGTCTAAGCTTTCACACACGAGAAAGGATACATTGAATAAAATACAGCATTTATCATTAGAGCACATTAGCATACTTTAGCTCTTAAAGCTATTGCTTGGGTGATTATGCCAAGATTCAGCATTACTGGATATGCTGGTGAATGCAAAGCTATTCAAATCAATTGTACACTGGGATTTGCAATAGGGAAATCCCCCTGAATTTTAATGAGGGATGTGTACCCAAATTCCTTAGGCTTTTGGAAAATTCAAGCATTCAGTAAGGCAGATGACAACCTGAAAGCACCACTCTATAAAACCATGCTGGGTTATTCGAACAACTTACCTTCTCTGCTATCATGAAGTCATAGCGCAGTGACTGACGGGTACAAATGGCTCCCAGCAAAAAAACAAAGACCATGTACAGAAACCACCTGCAAACAACAAAAATAAACTTTTTTTTTCCACATCAAGACAAAACCATTGAACATTCTGCTCACTAGGAGAGCCAGGAGACAGTCAAGTACCCACAACTCGGGTCTTGGATGACTCTGCATGGTTCTTGCATGATTCAGCTCCAGGGCTAAATTTAACACTGGTCCTTGTTACCCACTATGATGTGCCAGGGACAGCTGCAGCAGAACTGTATGGTACCCCTGAGGGGAAGCCACCAGCACTCTTGAGGTGTGCATGGAGAAATATCCCAGTCCTGGGGACATACCTTTTAGTAGGGCCTGCAGCAACAGGACAAGGGGTAATAACGGTTTTAAACTAAAAGAGGGTCAATTCAGACCAGCTATAAGGAAGAAATTTTCTACGATGAGGGTGGTAAAACATGGGAATAGGCTGCCCAGAGAGGTGGTGGATGCCCCACTTCTGGAAACATTTAAGGTCAGAATGGATGGGGCTCTGAGCAACCTGATCTAGTTGAAGATGTCCCCTCTCATTGCACAGAGGTTTGGCTAAATGGCCTTTTAATGTTCCTTCCAGCCCAAACTATTCTGTGATTCTGTGGTTCTGCAGGTACACAGGTCCCCCCAATCAGGCAGTAGTGTTACCAGCGCAGCCAGTCTGCTCTGCAGCCTCGCTTATGATCCTCCTCTGGGGTCTCTGGCCCTTCCAGTACTCAGGTGGGGGGATAAGTTTGTCTGTAAAGCCCAGACAGCAGAGATGGGAATCACACAGCCATGAATAGCTGGGTATCTGTTATGCTCCTGCGTCCTGTGGAATCCCCCCACTTAAAACAAGCACCAATTTCCCCAGGAATCCTTCCAAATTTTGAAGATCCTTCCTTCCTGACTGAACCTTGGTACACAGTTAAAAGCAATAATTTCAAAGGCAATTTAGGTGGCAATAAAAGCAGGCAGGAAAACCTACTGGGGGGGGAGTTAATATGTAGCAGTACTTTACTCCTAGAAAGTTGTATTTCTTCAGGGAGAGCACTACTTGGCTTGGATGCAGGGCTCCTCTGTTCCCCTGGCCTTGCAGGTGGGTAGGTCATCTCACCTGTCTTGGCCTCATTCTCCCAGTAATAAAAAATATAAATTTTTAATTATTATTTTCTATTTATATAGAGAAATAAATAAAAAAAAAACATAAAACCCCTTCTGAAATCAACAGCAATAAATGACAAAATCACACCCCCCAAGCCTTCAAGAACTCTGCATCCCACTCTGGGAAAGCCAGGTTCCAGGAGTACAACCATTCCAACACCAACACACATTCCACCCAGCAGAGGAAGGACATTAACAAAGATTTTCTCTAACCCACCCAGAGTACATGGTGGTAATGGATGATAATTTGAATGAGAGCCACACTTTAATTTTCCAGATGGCTGAGTAATACAAGGTTGATGGGAGTGTGAAATGGATTGGTCACACCCAGGGCTGTCTCCAGAGTAAATTTTCCCTGATCTGTGACTTACGAGGTGCCAATAGCAGCCAAAGACCCCAGAGGGATGTTGGTGGCAGGCTTCCGGAGATCTCTACTCATGTCGAACCCAACCATCACACCTGTATTTTGCAGACATAAGTGCAATTTAGAGTCAAGAGAAGTTATAGTACATATAATACACATTAAAATATGTAATATAATTTAATCAATCAGTTCATTGATTGATTCAGAGTAGTAACTGTATCACTTCATTGCACTGCCACACAAACGAATACTGGCCCCCATGGATTGCTTGGTAAGAAACTGTGTCTTTCATAGAACCAAGCCACTTCTAACACATCAAAGAACCCTTTGTCCAGTTTGAACAACGCTGGGCAGGGGAAAAGAAACAATATCTGAACAAAACCCATCTTATCTTAATACAAACCTCACAGAAAACAATGGAGTCCAATTGTTGAAAAGAAAAATGCCAGTGTTCATCACAGCAGCACATGTAGCAGGTGGTACTACCCCCGGACCAGATCCATTACAGGTCCCTGCATTCATGGGGGACAGCCACCCTTACAGAGCAGCCTGTCCTGTCCATGTTGAATGATGATCACATGCACATTTAGCAGAGAGAATAACAGTGCTCTCTGCACGTAGGTGGCACCTTCCAGCCAAGGGATCTGCTTTGGAAGTAGGCATTATCTCTGCTTTCCAGATAGGAAAACAGAAACACTGAGAGGGCAAGTGATTGTCCCAGCGTCACGTAGAAAACACATGGTAGGACTAAGAATAAAGTACTGAACTGTTATTTTAGGCCAGAGTACATGGTATTATACAATCAGAGAGTCCTTAGCCTAAAAAATTACCATCTAGAGACTCAAGAAAGGAAAACAGGATGAAGCAAAGTATTAGAGTCCCCACATAAAGACTAGAAAACCAAGGTACAGAGTGGTTAAGAGGCTTTGTCCATGGTTGAAGGAGGAGTCATACCAGCCTTGTCAAGAAAACATGACTTTCCTTGTCACATTATCCCAAGTTTTCCTAGAAGACTGCAGGTATCTGCTATAAATAACAAATAAATAAATAAAAATCTGTGATTTAAAATCATGATGAGAATTTGGACAATTTGAAGGCAGGACCAAAGAGCCTCTTTAAGATGCGAACTTCTACCCATCACCATCCCACCCCTCAGATGTCAGACAAATGTCTCCATAACGACACGTGGGCCAGGAGCCAGCCAGCAGTGCTGATGGAATGGTCCTCCCAAGATGAAGGATAAACAGAAGCCATGGGACAAATCTCAGGATAAAGGGGGCAAACACAGATCAGCCAGATGGACACCTTCTCTATTACCTACAGACCTTGCATGGCCACTGATGGGCTGCCAACAGGGCACAATGGCTGGGTTGCCAGACAAGGAACAGGAACTCATCTCTGCTCTGTCTCAGGCTTTGCTGTGCATCTTCACAGCTCATCACCTCGTCTTCTCCATGGAAATCATAACACTTCCTCTCCTCACTGCGCTGCTGTGAGGATAGCACATAAATGAGCACCTGTTGCCAAACACATCCATGGCTTTATTTGTTTATTATGAATACCTTTTCCTTGTTCTTCTCTCTTTTTTCCCCTTGATCAGTCCACTCACCAGCCATCTTTTTCTGTCATCTCCACCATGGAGACAGAGCACCAACAGCCACTCCCTGGTCCCCACAGAATCCTGGCATTTCTCAGCTTCTGGAAGAGCTTTTCCTCCAGATTCAGACCAGATTGACGCCATACCAAAAGCATTACAAATCAAAATGAGTTCCTTAATTTTCTCCTGGAAGACTATTTTGTGGATGCATTTCTGAACAGCACAGCTAAAAGCCTGTCAACTGCTGTAGCTTTCTCTAGATAAAGCGTCCAAGCCCTGTTCAAGCCCTGTCCCTTTTAAGCAGTTACACAACAGGCTTAGCTGGAGGTGAAAAAAGTTAGGCAGAAGTCCATGGAAATGGTCACAAATATCATGCTGAACAAAGTCTCTGTGAAGCACTCTTGATGACACGCTACTTTGCCATTCAGGGACAAAGCAGAAAGCTGAGAATACTCTGATTTTTAATTTCAAAGGGAGCAAACTACTGTCAGGAGGACAGATGTTAATCTCATGTGCCTCTTTGCCAAGTCTCTCAAACATCTGGCACCACCTTTAAATCTTACATCTTGAGCTTTACTCACCTCTTCCTCATCTAAAGTCCTGCCTCAGCAAAGCACTGGGGAAACATCAAAACAGCATTTTCTGGGCTGAACTTGAAGAAAGTTGAAGAGGTGAGTCATCAGCATGGCGGTGATTGCACAGCCCGGCTGCCTCACTGCCTCCCTCCCACGGACCCACGCACACTCGGGAGCAGCTAGGAGATGACCTGCCAGAGCCCACATAAAGAGGATCTGAAGATGGATGACTGACCTCCTGCTGTGCAGTGATCAGGGGTCAGATCCAGGCCACTGCTCACCATTAGCTTCTGCCACAGCCCCCAGGAGGTCACCACAGTCTCATGGCTTCCAGGGCCAAGGGCCAAGGCCATCATAGAGGGAACCAACAAAGATATTCTGAGCCACTCAGGTTAAAGCCATCTCCTCTGTGCTGCAATTATGCCTCTGACCTGACTAGTACAAAAGTATGGACAATCTGGTAGTACAGATGCATGGACAATGCCAAAGTCACCTCTTCATCACCACCCAAAAAGTAATTTTCCAGATGGGATGACTGCTCCCAAAGAGTAGTTCTGAGAAGGTCTTTTGTAAGACTAACCAATCCACTTTCCAATGAAAGGACAACCTGATTAATTTTAAAAAAACATCATCCTATGCAATCTCCACCATCCAAAGCCTCTGACAGCCCCTACCAGAGAACTGGTCTGACTTGCAAGAAGCCACAAAAAGCCTTGCCAGAGATTCTGGCTGCGTGACAGAGGAAAAACCCTACGCTTGTGTATGAAACTCAACAACATAGAGAATTCAGGACATTCCTTTCTTCAGAAATAGGGAAGAAATCCCTAGGGAAATGGCCAATCCCCTCTGAACTCCATCAATCATATCTGTAGACTGTTCACAGAGAAAATTATCCACCTCTCTGTTTCAACGAGATAGCAGGCTGGATTTTCCACACTGGCTATTATCTTAGAGAGCAGCAGATAATGACAAAGCTTCTGGACAAGGAAGCATGAAAACACGGTCAACCCAGCCAGGAAATTATGGCTGAGACAGTCTGTACATTGCTGCTATTCCCAGTGTAATCTGGCTCTGGGCATCATCCAGGTGGTGGATACATGCAGGAGGGGACCACCTACATTGTCTGTTAGACACCACCACCAGCTCTACCAGCTCTGGCTTCTAACTCCACCAGCTATAGTTTATGATTGCAGATATGATCGCTTGCAAACACCCATTGCATTTTTCAGTGAACTTACTATAAAATATAAAATGGTTTTTTTTTTCCTTCACCCAAGAGATGAAGAATGGAAAATGTTAGATAAGAATTGTAGCTAATTTTTTTAAAGGGCCAACTTCTCCACTGATGTAAGCTGGCACCTCTCCATGGACTTTAATGGAGTTATGCCAGCTTACATCATCTGATAACTTAGCCCAAAGCTTCTAAATCTATTTGCTGTCATTTTGCAAGTGCCAAATATGGTTTATTTCAGAACTGGTTTCAGTACGATGATACTTTCCACTACCGCCGCTTCAAACGACAACTTACTTTCTTGTATCGCATGACAACACACTTCTTTCATTAGACAGAAAACCTCAGGGATTTTGTAGAAAAAGAAAAACATTTCTTGCACAACAGAAATGACATTTATCTTCATTTTAAAAATGCACTGATGGCTGCATGGCTGCTGCTGGGAGCTGACTGTGGGCAGGCAGCTCCCAAGATTCCCTCTCTGTGCTGGGTGGTTTGCTGAGTGTTTGCCTGTCACAGCACAGCAGCAAAACGTGCATTAAGAAAGTATTTACAAACATGTAGAAAAACATCTGTTTAATGCACAGCATCTCTATAGGGGCATGTTCACATCTGAGTATCTAGCAAGTACTTCAGTCTTTTTGACTGAAACCAGCAAATCTGAGTCTTCCATGCCCTTTTAGGCCAGCTCTAGATGTATATTTTGGATCGCTCAGCAACTTCTCTGTGATTAAATGACAAACTTGAGGGAATAAAGCCAGCTGCACTGCACATCTAACTGAAATGGTTTAAACAGTTATTACCCAGGGAGCAAACAGAGCAGCCTCTGCTTACCAGCACTCAATCGTGAAACCAGGATAACTTTACTCGTGTTGCCGGAGTCATACCAGTAAAATACAGGGAAATAGAAAACAACCCGACCTGGAGCAAAACAATCCAAGGAGGATGGTTGTAGGAGGCAGTATGTTGCTACTGGTCTACAACAGGCTGGGATGACCATCCCGTGCCCTCCAGTTGAAGTATCCCCCGAACAGCTCCTCCTGCCTGTTTGGTCCTAGCAAGGGTCTCCCCACAAGTCCTGCTCCCCTCTCCTGAAGTGGCTGCCACTCTTTTCTTTTATAGCTACCAGCCTGCATTTCAGAAGTTTCTGTTTCACTGTTATTTCTGGTGGAAACAGGCAACTTCATATCACTTTTCAGTACATCCCAGAGACCAAACAAACCAGTTGAATTCAGACAACCATTTCTAGTTAGAGAGGAAAAAGCTTATCCTGAAGAGATCAAAATAGTTTCACTTCAAAGAGGAACATTTCATCTCAGAAAGGCCCAAACAATTTGTTTCACAATTTCCTAAACATTTTTTTTAAAAACTTTGTTATCAAAACAGCATCTTAAATTGTAAACTAACATATGCTAAAAATTAAGAAGAGTAAACGCAATATTTAATAACTAAAGATAAACAGAACATTGCTCTGGGTCAAAGAACTGTTTCAAACTGGTTCAATGTAACCCTTCAAAACTAAATAGCATATTGTTTTGCTGGAACTCTCCTTGAATTTCTGTTGTATCTTAAGGCAAAGGATTTCGCTTCTAGTGCTTCAGCCAGGTCACTGTGGGGGTTCCAGAAGAGGTGGGTAGTTGGAGGTGACAGCCTGGGAGCAATATTCACCTGTCCCTGTCATTCCTCACAGTCTGCATCACACTGCCTGCCCTGCATCAGAGGCACTGGCAATCCTATCACATCTCACCAGACTCCTATTAATGTTCCTGCCAAGCCCAACCCTGAAATGTCATCTCCAATCTCACAGACCGCCTGTCCTACTGGAAGGCTCAGGCTGCATCCAGACAGTGCCCACAATGCAGTGGGAACCAGCTCTGTTCCACCAGGTAGGACCCCAAGCAACCCAGGGCCCCCTTTACAGCCCAGCATCACACCCCTGCTGTGGGGAGGAGGAGGACAGCTACACTAGTGGGGTCAGATGGGGCCTGGGGGAACCAGCTCTCACTTACTGCCCCAGCCCAAGGAGATGTGGGCTTCGTTCCCAGCACTCACAACAAATGGGTTCTCGATTTGTGATCTGCACCAGAGAAGTCTTGACTCCCATCCTAGAAGTTTCTTAGTCAGACCACAAACTCTTCCATGCAGAGCACCAAACACAACCCCACGTTTTATGAGGAACAGCAATAACAGGAGCAATAACAATGTTATATGGTACCACTGCCACTGCTACTCTGAAGGAATAATTTAAATCCTATAAATAACCAAGCAAATAAAAAGAACACATGAAAAAGCTGTGTAACAACCAAAGTAATTATACATCATCCCAAACTGTATTTTCAGAGAATGTTTAACATTACTACTGGTATTACTACTGCTAACTAAACAGAGCAACAGGCTGCCAGGGCTTTAAATAAATTGTATCTATTAGCTTTGGCATTCTTCCTCACAGCCAAGCATTAGCAGTGATGAAGAATCATTTAATATGGCTAATCACGGTAATTTTCTGCGCAGTCTTGTCATAACTATTCCTTCTTCTATAACCAATGAACTGGAAATGAACTATAAACCAATGAACTCTGCTTTCTTGCACCAGAGGCAGAGCTCACGAATAAGGTCTTTTTCTCTGGCTGGGGGACTCAGATGGGCCAGTCAAAAATGATAACAAAAAAGAGGGCAGAAGCCATTTTCTCCGTGGTGCCAATAGTTCAGGCCAGTGAGTTTTCCAAGAGGAAGTCTACAGAGAGGCAACAGCCACTCTAATAAGGTGGGAGAAAGGATTTCAAAGGATAATTTAAAGTCCTGCACTAGGTGCACCTGACAAAGTGACTCCTGCTGCCAGACCATTTCTCCAGTACCATCCGTTTCACAAAACCCTTTCATTTGTCTCCTCGTACTGCAGCAATTCTGCAAACAACTTCCAGCGAGTTGCTTAGAGCTAATCCTCTGAAAATTCATTCTGTAATCCAAGGATTCATCGCTATGGAAACTGCTTATAATCGGTACTTTTTATAGCTTAAAACACCCGGCATCAACAAAAGGTATTGTAACTCCAACTGATAGTTATTGCATTCCCACTGGAGATTGTCAGCTCTGGAAAGGGGACATGCATCTTCCTGCTAATTTAAGGGAATGAATAATATGAAGGCATCTAATTAAGCTCATGAATGAGAGCTCTGCCAACATACAAAGATGAACCCATGATGCCATGCAGCAAGTGGTGGGTCAACATCACGAGCAGTAGCATCAGTCCAGCTCAGCCACCTACTGAGGTAAGGATGGAGGGAAAGTCCTCCTGTGCTCTTCCTACTCTCCCAGTGCAATCAAGTCACAAGGCTCATCTTATATGATAAATCATGCTCAGCCCTTTTAAAAAGGCTTGATATCTTGTGGCCTGACAGCATTGGCCAAGATCAGTGCCTGAGCCTTGTCCTTGGCAGGGAAGGATTTACACCCCATCAACTGACGGAGTTAAGCAGCAGTTTCTGATTACAGAGTTGGAAGAGCACATTCAAGTGAACAGGACAGGAGAGTGCAAAATTTCAAATGCCAGAGGGAAGCCTGAACATTTTGAATCAACCACGTGAGTCTGCTATGGCCAAGTGCAGTCCTGCTCGCTTCGCCTTGCAGCCCAGAGGAACTCCACTTTCTTCTGCTCATCTCTGAGATGTGCCTGCGGAGGGAAAGAGGGAGGACAAAACTTAACAGTACCTGTGGCAGCTGGGAAAAACACTCCAAAAACAGTGAAGAAGGACTCCCCCTGGCTGTAGTCTGGCAGCGTGTTGTTGGACATCAGCTCTGCGGAGTAGCCGACGAAGCCGTTCTCTGCAAAGACACGGAGGGCGAGAGGAGAACCTCAGAAACCAGCAAGGTTGCAGGAGACTCTCCAGCTGATCTCAGCGACCACCCATCCTCTCAACGCACCAAACTGCAGCGGCTGCTTCCAGGGATCATTTGAAAGGATAACTGTCAATTTACAGGGTGGGGGGCGAAGGCAGAAAAGAGGTCCGTGTGGTTACAAGGTTGCAAGTGCCAAGGACAGGCGCAGGGGTGCAGACCAGCACATGGAGAGGCACCACCAGGCTGGGCAGCTCCTGCCAAGCCAGAACACGGATTGTATGGAGTCCTGTCTCCAAGCAATCAGGGCATCTTCCTGTGAAACCTGGCTACCAAAGAAAACTGCCTAAGGGACCAGATATTACATTTTTAATATTATCTATACTTATTTATCCATGCCAATCTAATCTTCTTTCCAAAATGAGCAAAATGATGCTGCCATAAGACAACTGCAGTTCTGAGCAAGCCCTCACACCATATCCCAGTGCTGTGTTCCTGTTAGTCAAGCTCTTGCACAGACAAGACCTGAGATATGCCCATGCTGTGAAGCTGCTACCAACACACCCAATTTATACACTGGTTGCCAATGAACCCAGAGCCAAAAACACCGATTTGCTGCAGGGTGGTCTTTCCCCTACAAGATGACTCTCTCAGTGGAGAAGGAATAAAGAGCTCTAAAACTGCCCACTGCCTCATCATACCCTTACCCTCCTGATGCCTTTGCTCTCCTGTTGCTGCATTAGCATCTCCAAATCTGGTCAAAACATGGGGCTGTGCAGCACAACCAGCTGCACTTCCCCCACCCCCAGTCTTCTGCAGATAATTATCGTGGCACAACAAGGAGCAAATGTAGAGACCCTTGGCTGTACCCCACTCCCCACATCAACTTCTGCCCCGTCTTTCTAAGTCACACACAAAACCAAAAAGTTTTTACTTTCCAAACAAAAAGTTTTACAGAAGATAGGAGAGAGGGAAAAGCAATATGCAGGATATCATCATCACGCACCTCATCTACTCATGCATAATGGAGGATCCCACTCCCTCAGTTCACAGTGGAAGGATGGATCAAATTCTTCTACAAACCTGGATTTGTTAGGAAGAGTTGAGTCTGACAGCTGACGTACCAGCAGGGCATTCAGTAGGAAAGGTTTTAGATGCTTACAGATAGAAAAGATAGCTTATGATAGCTATAGGTTAAGGAATTAATGGATATGTCTATGAAATTAATAATTTCATTTTCAATAGGCAACACTGCCTTTTAATGGAGTATCTTAATCTATGGAAACTTCTCCTCCCTGTCAGCACTCCAAATGGTCGTGCCAGCTGGGGGTGGAAGGTGAGGAAAGTCGGTTCCTTTTTTTCTCCTGCCACTACAATCTATTTCCACAAGACATGTGACTGCAATAACCTGAATTTTCTCATTAGCAGGCAGGATGTTGTTTATGGCTGCACAGGGTGATGGCCAGAAATTAAAAAAAGACTCCATCAAAGCTGTCCCATGCCTCAAAGACAACATTAATAATGTTTGGACAATAGATTAAACCGGAAAATTAAATCAGAGCTCTGAACACAAGACATATCCATTTAAAGTCTCAGAATATAACTAACCACAGAGCTTTGAAGTTGTCACAGAAAAATCCTATAGATAATTAAAAGTTTCCTACTACATCTGCATTCATTGTGTTTCCCAAACATGGATGGAAACACACTGATAGAAGAGGTCTCCTGCTGCTAGGCTTTCTAAAAGCACTAGCTATCTCCACTAGGAACAAGTCCTAGATGAGATTTAAAGGGAATAAGCTCAGCACAACACACTGACCTCTGGACCTCACAGATGTCTGCAGAAAGTGCAGTTTCTGGGGAAGTAAAGGGGGAATTTGTGTAGGCTGTATGTTCCTGTAAGACCAGACCTGAGTGCCTTCAACTGGGATCCACATCCATGATGGCACATGGGCTGGCTGCAAAGCTCCCACCAAACTGCTCAAGGAAAATTTGGTCCTTGGCCAAGGGATTTTTTACAAAGTATGGGCTCCTCATAGAAATGTTAATGTTTCATTAGTAAAACAAAAGAAGTGAGCAAAATATTCATCTCACCCCAAGAAGATCTGCAGGCCTTCTCCAACCTGTGCTTCGCAGCAGCACCATCAAATACATCTATGTCACTTGACAGAAGTTTGATCCACTGATTCATAGATGTTTCTCTTGAAGTGGACTCTATCCTCTCTTGATCGCTTACTCTCATATTTTCCTGTCTTTATCTTTAGGTTTCCCCTAACCACAAATTGTCCTTTTCACACCATTTTCCTAGTTTATGGAGGTCATCTGAAGGCCTGACTCTCTCTGCCAGATGCTGCAAGTCCTTCCCAGATGGGGGTCACCTTCAAATTGAATCTGCATATTTTCTTTAGCATCATCCAGGAAGCTAAGAAAAATGTCAAATAACACCAAACCAAAACCAGACCCCTGCAGAACTTCACCAGGCACAGCGTCCTGCTTTGCAAGTAAACCATCTCCAGCTGGGGCCTTCTAGTGGTGTTTTGAGGCTGTGTAATTCAAATGAGGCACTTTGGGTGCCTTCTGTCTCCTTCCTCATACAAAAGGCCAAGTATACAACCAGGCTGTATTTCCTGCGGTACTGTTTTGGCCATACTATGGCCACAGACTGACCATGAGACTCATGAGTCCAATGTCTGACCTGTATCTGTGTGTATCTGACTGCTCTTAATCTCAAGAAGTGAAATGATACCTTGTGCTCCATTCATTCCTACATCCTTCCCTTTCCTACTTAATTCCCCTAAGCGGAAATCCTGGGTGAAAGAAACAAAGCCTGAAACCATGGCAGATGTCACTGGAACCACAGAAAACGACAGCCATGGATTTATTGAAAGAGCCACAGGATGTGCCTACATCTCTATCCCACTTCTGCTTCCTCTCCTCACGGCTCTGGCAGGTGAGAGGAAGCCCAGCCATTCCACATTTCCCCTGTATACAGAACCAGGAACTTTCTTGACTAATTAAAGAGAAGTTCATCCAAATGTTAGTTGTCATTGCAACCTCATTTCTCATTCAATCACCCTCCTGTGAAGCAAATCTCACATCCCTTTTGATTGGTTTTGCACCAGGATTTGCAGTCACCATCAATTTAAGCAAACTATGGGCACAGGAGCACAGAGCTGAGGACAACGCCCTGGGAGCATCTCCTGCCTGCCCTCGTGCCTGCGACTGGAGCGAGTCATCTATGACCTTCCAGCTGTCATATTAATGGGACTAATTGTAGCTGACAGGGCAATTGGGCTGAAAATCATCCAAAACAACACAGGAATCAGCAACTGAGACCAATCGGTTAAACCAACAGAGCACTTGGTCAGTTGTTCACAGAGTCAATTATCCACATCCCGTTGAAAGTGCACTTCAAAAGGACGAGCTTCGGAAGGAGGAGGGAAGGAAATGCGATAGGGCCTATATTTGGCACTCTGATCTCTAAACAAGGCAAGATCGTTTTATTAATTTTTCTTTTGTAAGATCTTTTTCTCCAGCTTACTGCTGGGTACATGAGATTCAAAACAGATTCCTCCCTCCTTGCTCATTACAAGATGTTTGTCTGACAAATTTTCCTCTCAATCAATTTATGCAACCCCACAGCTTCTAAATCCTGCCTTTAACGATCCTGCTCTCAGCTGGCTTGCAGAGGGCTGGAGCTGAAGTGCTATAAACAATCCTCCTCGTGTCATGCTAGAAGAAAAGAATCCAGTTCCTTCTCTGTGCCGTGTCAGCCTTATGGGAAATGCACAATAAAGAGTGGTAACAATTTATTTTCATCATTAGATACTCAATAAGGAGAAAGCAAATAGTGGGTTTCTCAAGTGGTTGAGCTAATATAAATAAACAATTGGGAAAAACTGACTTAGAGTAACATCTGAATTATTCCTGTGATTTTTCACAAATTAAGTCCTTTTAGTTGCCCATATTACAATGATGTAATAAACAATAAAAACCGCCTAGCAAGTTTGAAATGGAAGAGTTTCCAGGATGAGCATCCTCCATTTGCAAGCACAGGGGGACCACAGGAGGCTGCACACCAGCCTGATGCAGCCAGAGGAGGAGGAGGAAGATGGTCAGGACTCTCACATCCCTCCAGCCACCAGGGATGCCTGGGAGGAGGTACCAGTTTTCATCTGATTGCCACTGCTGCATTCCCCCTCTACCCTGGCAGGTTTCCGTGTTTGAGCTTTTCTTGCACTTTCTCCCACTTCTGACCCTGTGGAAGGGCGTGAAAGCAGCCAAGGAGGTTTTTGGCACTCAAGACACCCCTTACAAGGGCAGCCCCTCCATGAGGCCCGGGGTTTTGGAGGGGGAACTCCAAGAGGTTGGAGAAGGGGCGCAAGGCGAAGCTGCGGTTACACAGGGTCAGGCCATTATGCAACGGCACAGAGGACGATGGCGCTGCCAAGTTCCAGGCAACCTGGAGCTCATTACAGACTAGTCAAGTCTTGGCCAAATTCAATAAGCCTGTTCACAAGCTTAAGGTTAAGCAAAGCCTGGCACCGAGGCAGGGGCTAAATAATGCAAAAATGGAAAACCACCTTAAGAAACAGCTCCCAGAAGACAGTTATGTATTGCACTCTTCTTGTGATTAGAGATTTTAATTACAAAGGTGAATGCTGAAGGCTTGAAATGGTGGGGTTTTTTCTTTTCCTAAAGACATGAACCCACACCTTCCTGCCTGGAAGGTACTTGCTGAGATTTGCTTTCAGAGGAACAGCTGGAAGTGTTTGTCTTGCAGCACATTTCCTAGGTCTGATCTCAGCATTTTCGGGATCCTGTGTGATGTAAGACACGGAGAGCCAAAGAGTAATTATATATCCTTGGCATAATTATCTCTGGTCTCTCTCTTTTTCCCATTTCTTCTTCCATCTCTAAACCCTTCTGGCATAAGCTCTGAAATCCAGTTGTTCCCCTTGGATGCCAGTCCAAATACACACCCAGAACAAGGTCCTGGTGCAGGTGCTGGAGATATCCAGGCACACGAGTGTGGAGAAAACAGGAATGGTCCTCACAACCTGGTCCCACAGCTGCCATCCTCATCTGAACATGCACCTCTGCAGTAAGATAAGGTTTCACTCCTCACCAACCACATGCTTACGTTTTCCTCCTCCAAACTCTTAGCTTAGGGCAAGTACAAGCCCAGAACTTCTGAGATATTAACTCCCCAGTGGGCAAGTCAAGCTCTGTCAGGTTGGTAACTCTCAGAAGCTGAGGTCTATCAGATGGCTATTGAGTGGCCTAAACAAAATTAATTCCTACATAGGCTGAAGTGCTCTACAGCAGGGAAGGAGTGAAGTTCTCCCTCCAAAAGCCCTTACAACACTAATTCTTCTCCTGCCTGCAGAATAAGCTCATCCACGGTCTGGTGACCACCAAACTCACAAACTCACATACTTAACTGCCCATAGCCTATCACAGGAGAACAGTGTCTTCACTTGTCAAGGGAAAATCAGGCATGCCAGCCTTTAATGAAGTAACATTTTGTTGTCAAAGACCACCAGCAATAGGTTTTTCAGCATCTCAGTGTGCAATCACAGATGCATAGGATTAACCACCCACTTAGAAACTGTGGATGTGCAGAGATAGATGCAAAGCCACGAATGTTGTCCAAACCCCAAGGACTTTATCTTAGCGTTCCCCCCACTCTATGCAAATCCTGAAATTTAACTTGAGGCAGCAAACAGTACAGGATCATCTGACACAACAGCTCTGAAAGATGCTCTGCACCAACACAGCCACACTCTGGACGGCTCTGGACTTCCCCAGTGAAGTGCCAGAGAACTACATGGGTCCAGCTGACCACAGCCACAGCCCTGCAACAAACACCATGCAGCACACCCAGTGAAGGGCACTGAAAATGGTGCACATCCCCAGTGGACTGGCATAATTGAAGAGGCATGAAGAGGTCACCAGGGTTGCAAATAACACCTTGAATCACCTTTCCCAGCTGACGAAAAATAAATCAATCAAAGTGGTGCAGACACAAGCCTCCGCATCCCTCTGTGCACACGCTCAGCTTCCTGTGTTTGGGCTTGTTTAACACTGACATTAACAATCACATTTCCAAGCTCTTCCAAGGCCAGGCTGTTTCTACAGCCATGCCTTTGCAACTGCCCAGCTCCAGCTCCTGAGGTCCTCACAATATTTTTCCCAGGCAAGTCCAACACTACCATTGCTACTCTCAGGCATTGCCCTACTGCTGCCAGTAGGGCTGCTGGAGGCCACAGGGCCAGCCTGCCACAGGGCAGGTGGAGGCAGGAATGCATGAGAAAAATGTGGAAAGGTTGGGAGGAAAACAGGGAGAGGGAAGCAGTACTGGAGGTGGACAGAGGACAGCATAGTGGTTTTTCTGTGCCACGAGTCCACTGCTCAACTTGCTGCGGGCTGACACTTGGCCTGTGGGATGCCAAGTGTCAGCCAGTTAAGAGATCTTAACAAAAGTCCCAGTTCTCTAAGAGAATGGTGAGGAAACTGGTGAGTCATGGAAGCAAAGGGCATCAAGAAGCAGAGCTGCACTGACAGGTACAGAGAATAAACATGACCTTTGCTGAACTTCTACAGGGATACAAAAATGTTTTAACATATTCCAGGACATCTGATTCACCTTTAGATAGACAAGTGTTGGCTGCAAGACTGGGAAGAAACAGCAGGAAAAGAGAAGAACTGCCGGGGAGCAGAACTTGAGGAAGATGGGATGGACTGATGAGACTGATGCCCCTGTCTTCTGACAACTACAGCTGAACTCATCTACCCAAGGGACCACATTCACCAAAGCTGGGTTGCCCTTTTCTGCAGCACTACATGTACCACGTGAGTCAGCATGGATCAGTGCACATTTCCTATGAGCCAGGATCATGTCAGCTCCATGTTGGACTTGTGGGCAGCAGCACAGCTCCATAGCTGGAGATGGGGCATGTGCAGCCCAGCCCAGACGAACAAGAGTAAACACAGGACTTCTGACTGCTCCCTGCAGATTCACTCTCCATATGTCACAAATGACATCATGACTTGGGTTCATCTCAGTCTTCAGGGCCACATCCTATCTGCTGACAGCTCCCATAGCCTCAGTATTTCTGCTTGGGGAGTCTTAAACTAGACAAGGAAAAAAAAAGAGAAGACTTTCTGTGTTGAATACATGCAGGTCCAATGACTATGCAGTGATAGAAACGAAGCTATTACACAATTAACACAACGGTATGTGGGCACACAGATCAGCGCAGGAATGCTGCAGAGCATCTGCCTGAGCTGTCAGGGCATTGAGAGATGCAGGATGAAGGAGCTCCACAGCTCCTGCTCTACCCCACCCCAACCCATGTTGCTGTTGGCAGCCCTTAGGAAGAAGTACTGGGAAGAAGAGGAGGTAAGAACGTGAAGGGACTCAATTCCCTCTGTAATTTCATCCTTAAATGCCAGTTAAATACATTTGCTACCAGAAGAGTTCAGAGCGACCGCAGACCGCAAGCCACAGGGAGCAGAAGTGAAAGTAGCAGCTCTTCCACAGCTGTCTCCCCACACAGGATGGTGCCAGCTGAAAATTAAGCACTGGGTGCCGCAGTCAGCATCACCCTATGGCTTGCTGGCCACAGCAAGTGACACCCTCAAAAATGCCAAACCAAAGCCGAGCAGCAAGAGGCAGTCCAGGGCGGGGAGAGAAGCCCATTGCCATTTTTCCACTTGTGGTGAACAAATAAGCTCCTGTTTTATCATCAGCACTAGGGAGATTGTTTCGTAAGTTAGGACAAACACCACACTTACGTTTCAAATTCATCAGAGCTGCAAATAGCAAAAAATAGCAAAGGTTTTAGTGGGGAAAAAAAAGATCAGAGCAAATTTAAAGAAGGGAAGGAGTTCCCTTGCCCAAGACCTTCTCTGCACCCACAATAAGCCCAGCCAAACTAAAATGCGAGATTATGTACAGTCTGTAATTGAAGGAGGGAAAGCCACACTTAAAACAATCTAAAAAGGCCAAGCCCTGAGAAAGGCTACTCGAATCCCTTATCTTTTGATGGAAAAGAATGTGCTCCCTGAGATTAATGACGTGTTTACCCAAAAGGAAATCGCCGCCCTTCTGAAGCAGCGAGTGTTTGTTCCTCCCGAGCCCCTGTTTTCTGCTCCAGAGCTGATCTCCCAAACCTCCTGTTTAAAGTCAACACACAATACGGCTTCCTGCTGCCATGGGCTCCGAGGCACCCCACCATTAGTACTCTCCCGAAAACCACACTCCACTGCACCTGTCTATCCCCCACTGCCACTGGCAGAGACAAAACTGGGATATTTCGATCAGACTTTGAGCACCACCAGTATAGAGACAGGCGTCACACTGACAGCTGCCAGGAACCTTGCTGCAGGGAGATGAATCACCCCCATGCATAAATATTGCTCAGTTCAGCAGACAAATTAGCAAGCGTGGAGACTGACAGAGCTGTCGAGGGAAAGCACTCTGGGCGACCTCTTCTTAAGCTGCTCAGGGTTTTGGCAGTGCATCCTGCAGACCAGCTTGCTGCAGGATGCTCTTGGAAAGAGCTTTAACATCAGCAATGGTCCGCTGTGTTAGCAGAGGCATGAGGAGTATGGGATGTGTTGCACTGAATACCCTCAAGCGAGCAAGAAAGCCTGGAGCAGAAGCACTGGGGATGATCTGTTTGAGGAAACCCGCAAAAAAACTGCTCAGAGGTCATCAGCCCTTTACATATGTGACAAACCCAAGTATTCACATCCTCCCTCTCTGGTAAATGCACCCCAGTAAATGCACTCAAGCTTCATCTCCAATCTCCTCATGGGGCATCTCAACCACGAGAGCCATCAGGTCACGAGCACCTCCTCTCCCTAAAGCCAATGGACCTGCAATACTGTGTGCTGGCCAACAGCTAAAAATAGCACAAAAGGCAGAATAAACAAAGGGAACTGCTTAAATCTGTCTCTGATGTTTGTCTTTAGCTGATGGAGCAATTTTCATTTGCAGGATGCTTTCACCCCTCTCAGATCATGAGGCAGACTAAGCTCCCCCCCAAGCTCTCCCCAGCCACATCTCATCTCCTGCAGGACTGGACTGGGTGGAAGGAAACGCTAATTTCTGCCAAACTCCCCATGCGCCTGCTTTATCTCCACCTCAGCTTCTCGGCAAAGTGGAAAACCACTAACGTACACAAGAGCACACTTGGAGCCTGAAAGGACCCACACAGGCAGCTCCTCATCAGAAAAGCACTGCTTAAATAAAGGAAAACTTAGGAATTTGCCTGTGGAAGTAGCTAGTAGAGCTGTTTGGCTCTTACTCTGTCTTTACGGATTGACAAAAACTTTTATTTTTTGCAAAAAAGCCAAAAAATGGATATTTTCTGCAGGTAGAAACTTTAATATTCTGGTTATGAGAAAAAAAGGGAAGATATTTTAGCACAGGTGTTTCAACTTTATAAATTCCACTTATGTTTTATATTATTTAATGCTAAGAACTAGACTTGCTGTAATATATAAATCCTTCCATTACTATTTGATTTTTTGATGTGGTATCCACAGCCTGGCGTGCTCGGTAGTATTCAAACCAGCTGGTGAAAACTATTTTATTCATTACAAAGAGGACAAGAAGTAAAGTGTCCCTTGCTCCATCCTTCTTCTAGGAAAAGAGTTTTCATCAATGGGATATTATTATCAATTACAGAGTGGTATTTCTTGGAAGTCATGTCCAGAGTCCCCAACTGTGGGAGGCTCTGCAGAACTTCTCCAATGAAAAACCCTAGCCTCAAGAAATCAGAATTTAGGCTGAGTCAAGGCACAACAATTGGAGGAAAATGAATGGCAGATGAACAGTGATGACACACATCCTTTGGACTTCTTGGAGTGACCTCCTCTCTATCTTGGAGCTACTCTGTGTATTATTTTGGACAAAGCCCAAACCGTGCTGATCAAATCCCCATCTTTCAAATTAAAGCAGTTAACTATGATAAAACTGAATCCACTGGATCCTGCCATGGTCTACACAGTCTTCTGCCTTTGTGACTAGAGCATCCCATATTTCCAAATTATGGATGTATTATCCACATGACAATGGTACTTCAAAACAGAACTATTCCATTTGTTGACTTTCTGATTTTGTGTCTAAAATGATAGTTTGCTTTTATTTTTGAAAGGTTTTCATTATCCTCTATACAACACACACACATCTACAGCTTCAAGTCTAGCTTCAGAATGCAAATGAAACTGGAAATCAAAGAGCGTTTGATTTTGGAAAGGTTGAGCAAGATGTTGTCATCCCCAAAAAATTTTTTTGTTTGTTTGAAACTATTAATTGAATTCCATTTAAATCAGAGAATAAATTTTTCCTACCAAAATCAATTTTTCAATGGATGCACTTCCCCTTTGAGTAAAAAAGAAAACCAGCAAGAACCACTGGGCCATAACCCAGGCTAATGAAGGTACAACCAGGATAAAATCCCTCATCTACAGGCAAAAAAAGGCCAAAAATTATTAGCACAAGCCAGGAGAGAAGATGATGAAGAGTAGATAAGGATCCATGGCCCACGCAAACTTTTCTCTTTAGCCTAGGAGAGGAATGCAAACTAGAAATGCAGTGGCTGGAGGAAGAATCTAATATCTAGAAATTATCTTCATAAATTAAATCCCTAAATAAGGAAAGCGGATTCAGGGCACAGCTGAACTGTGACTGGAATTAAACACTGGGGGAATGAAAAAAAGAGGAGGTAAAATATCTTCATAATTTGAAAACAATTATGTGGTGGTAAAAAAAAAAAAAAGAGAAAAAAAGTCAATGCAATTAAATAAAGCTGTCCTGTTTAAACACAGCAACAGGGAGAGAGGGAGAGATTGTGAGATTATATATATATATATCTTTCTCAAACCAGTCAGTTTTATTAGTTCTCTAGCATTAAACAAGTTGCTGGTGAGCAGGGAGCCTGCACAGGAGGCTTTATGGGAGGAATGGGTGGAGAAAGCCCACATGAAGGCAGCATCTGGCAGGGGACAAAGCCAGTCGAGGTATTTCAGGATTTGTTTACAAGCTCTAGGAAGATGAGCTTAGAACTGCCTTGCAGGGAAACAGCAAATAATTAAACCAAACAATGTGTACAAAATCCCCTGTATAAACCAGGAGCAGTAGTACCTATTAAGCAAGTTTAAACCTGTAACAACTTCAGCAAATTCTCTCCTGCTCCAGGAATAGATCTGGGCCAGCTGGTCCCACTACGGAGTCCCATGCTTTAGGGTTTCAAGTGACACCAGGACCCTCCTCATCCTTGGCAGCATGTGGCAGAGGGCAGCTCGCTCCCATGCCCCACATGGCCACTCAGATGGCGCAGCCTGGAAAAGAGAAGACTGAAGAGGAACACCAGAGGTCTTCCAAGCAAGGTGGTTCAATGAAGAAAGGAAGGACACCAGATTGTCCCCGACTCCTCAAGAGACCCAAAATAGTGGGTTTTGGCTGCAGGAAGAGAGGTTTAGCTGACATAGCTGTGACTAGAGCAGGGTCCCCAAGGATGCAGCAAAGGATCCATCACGGGAAATTTTTAAGAGCAGATTAGATGTATGTGGCATCCATCACCAGCACAGCCCAGTGGATGAAGGAGGGCAGGGACCTGCAGAGCCAGAGCTCTCCTCCCCTCCTTACCCACCTCATAAGAGATGCTTCAGGGCGATGGGCTCAGAAATCCTACCTGGTCTCAGCAGAGCAAGGGTACAGGGACGCCAGTCCCAGCCCCTGGGGTGCAGCAGCTCTACCGACACCCCAAGCTGACACCTGTCAGCAAGTCAGACTGCTGCTCCTCAACAAAGGCCTGCTGCTGGATGTCCTCCAGCAAGGAAACACCGTGAAAACCTACCTACAAACCCGCAGTTACATCTCAACCTAATGTTTTGTTTTTTTTTTTTTTAAATAAACTGTTTTAAATACCTACTTCAGAGAGCCTGGACAGAGCGCTGTAGCTTTCCTCTCACTATCTAAATAAGGCCTCTAACAATGTTATCACTTTTCAAAACACATCTGTCCCCCAGCTCCCAGCCCAGACAATTGGCAGGTAACCAGTTAATAAATGTCTTCGCCAGACTGTTGAATAGGCTGGCCCCAGCTCAAGAGTGATGTCAGGGCCATTCAATGCACTATAATTGGAAAAACCTGGGAAAAGCAATCCCATGTTTTTCAATAAATAACGAGTGTATTAGCAGTCTCCTGCTTTTATTCACCATGGTATCTACCTTGTTCGGTAGCAAAGTGAGATTTTTTTTTCCTGCTGCCACTCATTCAGTGATTTCTATTTGGAATTTGATGCCAGTTTCCAGATGTGTCTCAGGCCAGGAAGTCAGCAATCGGCCTGGATAAAGCCTCTGGGATTAGCTACAGATCATCTTCTAACACACACATCCTTCCTGCACCCTCTCTTATGATACTGGGGCACACCCCTTGCACCCAAAAATAAAACAAAACAACCCAGAGTCGAGCAAAAGCCCCTGACTAGGATGCTTTGATCATTTTCATATTACATATGGGGGAATATAATTAATTAATTCAGTCCATCAAAGCCCCAGAGGCACCATTTGAGAGATCTTTGCACTGGAGTGTTTATACACATACATCACTTTAACAATTGCAGGTTCTCTGTCTGATGGAGCAGCTTCAGGCAAAGCTTATCTCCCACAGCTCCTCACCAGTCGTACCCGCAGGAGAGCATCAACTCTCCAGCTCAGCCACAGAACACTGGAGTGGGATGAATCTTCAAAAGCACTTGCCCTCAGAGGAAGAAGTGAAGATGATAAATGAGTTTTCTGGGCTCTGTGTGAGCAACTCTGGGAAGCTAAAACTCAAGTGGGTGACAAGAAGGATGTGGTTTGCATGGAAAATAATCACAAGCAGAAGCACCCTGACAGCAACATGCCTTTTAAACCTCCCTATGCCCCTGAGAAATGAACCACTCAGATTTCCCAGTCAGGAGGAAAGGGCTTAGCCCCACACAGCCAGGCTCCACGCTTGCCCCAGCCACATGGTACCATCTGCTTCAGGACAGGGGGGATCCCAGCCCAAGGGGACACAATTACTGAATTACCAACAAAATAATTTATTGTTTTCTCCCCCAGGCATTTAAGAAGCTGCTGTCGGGCCCCTTTTGCTCATGTTGTGATTCCTTTCATCTCTCCATCAAAGCACAGCCAAATTAACACCAGCCCTCCTCCCAGTGATCGCCCCCCATGCGCTCCCACAGCCGCTCTGCTTTAACAGGGCACCTGGGAGCCACTGCCAAAACAGGAAAGCAGGCGCCTAATTGAAAGGGAGTATTTGGGAGTCACCCTACACAAAAATTAGCAGAGATATGCTAGGAAAATAAAAGAGTGGGCATTAACGGACAGCTTATCTTCTTTTTCCGTGACTCTAACGTTCGGGACATGAAAAGGCCAAAAAGTTTCACATACTGTTCTAAGGAGCTGGTCAGGGATAGGAGCATCCTCTCCTCTGCTTTCACTGCTCCTCCCAGAATAACTTGGACTGATTTTGAGGTAAGGACCTCCAGAATTAAAATGCAGATTGTACACAAGCCAAAAAATCCCTGCTACTATGAACATTTGTAGCAAGTGCTGGGTCTTGGTTAAGGGTTGAGAAGTTGAGCACGGACTGATTTCAATTCACCTGTGTTAGGTTTGGTATAAACACTAACCTGTGCCTAGGGAGAAAGAGAATATGGATGTCTTCTGTCCGAAGGAAGGACCATGGGGGTCTCTGTTTATGGAGGGGGCCTGAATTTTAAGATGAGTGGCCAGGGACAGCTCAATGAGGCTGGTTTTCAGACAGAACAGGGAGCTCCTCTGCTCGCTACCCACCCTTGGCTGAGATCCCAGCCTGGGACTGTGACCCAGCCCCAGGGGAAGTGCCAGCTGGAGCCAAGGGAGGATTTAGGATTAACTCCAAAACATCAGCCAGTCCCACCCCATCCTGCGGGCAGCCTGTGGAAAGGAGCAAAGCCCTCGGGGCCAGACAGAGGGACAGAGCAGGCTGGCAGGGAGCCGGCAGTCCCAGCGGGGTCAGCAGCATCTGGAGAAGCAACCCAGAGCACTCCCTGTCTGCTGGAGCTGCTCAGTTCCTCCGGCCCCAGCTTCAGGCTGCAGGAGCCTGGCTAGCTTTGGAGCGGGAGCAAGCCACGGCAAGAGAGAGGAAAAAAAGGAGAAAAAGCAGCGGGAAGCCCTGCTGAGAAGCCCCCTTTTGTGTAAACACGCTCCGTCCTCAGACTAAAAATAAAGGCAAACCACAGGAAGGGAGTGAGTGCTTGGACAATATCCGATTTGGTGTGTGCCTGGGTGTGAGCTGCGGGAACAGGGAGAAGAGCAGGGGACTCCACCCAGAGCAACCACACAAAGGCAGCCGGTTAAGACCTTCAAGATGGACAGGCATTCCTGGAGATTATTTAAATCCAAATAACTGCTGCTTGGCAGATGTGCGGTCCTTTGGTATGTGCGCAGCACTTGGAAACACTAAGTGAGGGAAAAGGCTGCCATGACAGGAGCAGGAAAGGCAGGATAATGGCACATGGCCCATTTTACAGGTTCTGAGACTGCAACCTGAGGCTGTGAACTGAAAGACCATAAACCTGCCACAAAAAAAGGACACAACCCAGAAAAGATGTCAGCTGAAATCCAGCTCAGAGGTCTGTCCTCAAAAACTACCTCTCCCTGCACGCTCAGTTCCCGCTGTAGCCACAGAACCACACTCAAAACAACTGCATGCTTGTGAGGGCTGTGGAGAGATGATTAGTGGACTGCTCACCTCAAAGGGGTCTCAAATGCTTCCCCAAGTGCTGGGCTTTGATGCATTGCACCCCACCATTGCCATCAGCTGGCTTCACTGACACCTACACATCCCACCTGCAGCCCTCTTGCAGGAGGGATGCTTTGCTGGTGGGGGCAATTGCACTGGAGAGAAGAATCCATCCATCCACACAGCGTGAGGAGGCTCCTCAGAGCCCAGCGCTCACCGTTGGTGCTGACACACCACTCAGAGGCCTTCTGGGGAAATGCAGGACTCGGGAGGATCCCACCACCCAGCCTGGAGGGAAAACGCACTCTCATCAGGAAGCGGTCTGTGAAAGGAGAGAAACCCACAGCTCTCTCGGCCAGCTGCATGGCCGCAGGTCCCACTGTATGGGCAGAACTGCTCTGGGGTACTTGCATTTGGGGCTTGGATCTGGCCACCATCAGCCCAATGTCCTTCCACCCACTGGAAGCCCTCCTCTCTTTGGTCAGCTGTGGCTAAACTGCAGCATCTGCAATGCTCAGCCACCTCGTTTCCCTTCCTTTCTCCATTTTCTGTCAGAAGAAAATGACATAGTGCTCACCAGTGGAGGAAATCAAAGACAACTATGTTGACCTCAACTTGGGCATGCTTCCTGCTGACGTCTGTATTCCTCTAATTCTTGCCTCCTGGGGCCATCTTCACTTTCCTACCATCAGGCCTCACCTTGAGTTTTCATTTTTCTTTACTATTATAAAGGTCTCCTATGAGCACAACCAAAATGCAAAACCCCTCCATTTACTTTAGAAAACAACTTCCAATGAAACACAGCTGTTTGGAGCAGCTCATTTGCTTTCTCTGCAAAACAGGCCACAGCAACAACCGTCCTTGCTTCGTTTTCATTCACAAGTACTGCTGAAACTTTCACAGGCTTTCATTTGGGGCATTTCTTACATGCTAAATATAAGGCTCTTTCCATAAGGCTCCTTCTGTAAGAAGTGTCTTTCCATAAGGCTCTGTCTTACAGGGGAGCAGCTGCTTCTGTCCCCGTGCCACATCGTCCTCACACACTGTACCAGCAGTACGAAATAAAACAGCAGCATGAAAGACAGCAGTGCCACCGGTGCTATGAGTACCCACATGACTCAGCTCCTGCCACCTGGTTCAGCGGCTGAATCACAGCTATCAATCAAAACTCAAGATCTTTCCTTTAAACTCACTTTAGTAGGTCACTTGCAACCCCCCAAGGTGCTGCCGGACACAGAGGAAGCCAAGAAAAAGGTGACACCTTCTGTTTACTCAGCTAATTACACTTATTGCTGGAGTGGCTGCTGCGGCACTTGTAGGCTGCTTCCACAGCAACAACCCACGCCTTCAGTTGTGTTTCCCAGCGAACACTTCTTGGGGATGCAGATGGAGGGAGGGGAAGGGGGCTTGAGGTGCAAGAAGGGCTGCACTGAACCTCTGCCTTGCCCAAGCTGGAGCCATCACTGCTGGCTGAACTCAGTCTGGGAAAAGTTAACAGGAGAACTCACACTCACAGCTCCTTGAAACCCAAGCGGTCACCTACCCTCACCCAGCTCCCTCCTTATCTCCCCAGCATGACTCTGGACAGCAGATCCAGTGGTGTGCAGCCCGGGGGCAGCACTAGTGGCACAGCCAGCACAGCTCAGCACAGGCAGGGTCTCAGTGACCTCAGAGGACTCCAGGAGAAAATCTTCTTATCTCAAAGTCACAACCCTCCGTTTTCATGGGCACAATGCTTAATGCTGAGTTAGGCAGCAGAAGGCAACAAAGAGCAACTGCAAACACAGATGCTCTCTGTTGTTAGAAAATCTCTGACTGCAGTACAAGTATAACAAGCATACACATTGAGAGCTGAATTCCTGAGGTTAAACACCTAAATTATAGGACATCTTCAGTCATGCTCTGGAAATACTTACTTCCTGCAAAATTATTGGTTGCCTCTAAAAGATCAGTGCCAAAGGACAGGGGATACATCTGGAAGCTCTGAACTCTACCTCTGCCCAAGTGTGTGTAACTTCACACACACAAATGATGAGAAAACCCCAAGAAATTAACACCTCCTGACCTAAATGCAATAAACCCCCAGTTTTACCTGGATCAAGGTGTGTAAAGGACCCAATGACAAAGTCCAGTGTTGAAACAGCCAGCAGGAGGAGCAGCAGGAGCTGGAGCCTGATTATCCACTTCACCCCAGCCAAGTTGATCCCCTGCAGGCCAAACAGGACAGCCAGGGAGATCCCACGCACTGCCCAGATGTTGCTGAGGCTCAGGACATCTGCAATGGACTCTGCAAAGCCAGTGATGTACATGGCACCTGCAACACACTGTGGGAGAGGGCTCTGTGAGTGCCCCATGGCAGAAAAGGGATCCCCATGCCGGGCTTGGGGATCTCTGTTCAGACAGACAGACATTTGCTGTCACAATACAATGCTTTTGATGTTACTCTGGCCTACAGGGACTGAACCTTATTGCTCTACAGCACACTGCCAGGGCAGCATAGCTACAGCCTGGGCAAACAGAGAAGGTTGGGTGCTAGGGCCAGCCCCACAGCAACATTCCACTGGCTTTAAAATTTACCCTCCACTAACACTCCAGGAGAAACCACACTGGCTTCTCTGAGGGAGAAAAGGATGAGTCAACCTCTACGGCTCCTCTCTTCTGTTTCTCTGGAGGAAAGGGTCCCAGTTCAACACCTGCCTGAAGAATTGCAGTTTGTTTGCCCCTTCATTGCCTTCCAGGGGTTATTTTTAACTCAATGTTTAGTTTGGATGTAAAAAAAGATGCTTCACTGGCTCCCCATCTTGTTGCTGGAACGGAGCCTGCACTTTAAAGAAGAGCACATTGTGCAAGCTGTGCCCCCCCCAAGCTCTAGGGAAAGCTGCCTGTTTGCCTTGCAGCAGGGCAGGACATGCACTCTGCCCGGGGTGGCTGAGAGTCTGCAGGATGGGACATCTGCACACAGGCTCGGGCCTCAAACCCCTCTGCGGGACAGCAATCTGAAATACCAGGACATTTCCTTCTAGAGGTTCCCACTAACTGACACTTGAGCAACAACCCTTTCCAGTGCATGGCATCCCTGGAAAACCAGGTCAGGATTTGCTGACATGAGTGGTATGAGCTTGGGTCCTGCAACCCCACTATCCCTGTCCACAAATGAGGGATGTGCAGCACAGCTCCCACATGCCTGGACGGGAGAAAACCCCTACCCAAGCCGGCAAGAGTGGAGCAGACCCCTCATTCACTGCAGATCCCCCGCCTTGGACAGACCCAGCACTCCTCCACTGAGGGTGTTCAGAACAACCTGGGTCTATCCAGGAGATGCAGGCTCATGTGTGGTTTTCAGCAAGGTGTAGGGCATCCACCTGTCCAGACTCAGACACCTACACCTTGGACATCCTGAAGGATTCACTTCCATCATAGGTAGACAACTAGCACAGATCAGGGGAACCACACTCTAGAGTCTCTGCGTCAGCAGCATGTGGCCAAGCATTCCCCACTTGCCCCAGTCAGAGTGGGGAATAGGGAATACTCCACTTCTGGCTGGGCTTGTCTGATGATAGAAGTTACAGCACTCCATGACCATCTTGTACCGAGGAGCAGCCTGCAGCTGGTGCAAAGCACGCTGGGCAAAAAGCACGGCCAAGAAGGGAATGGTATCAGGTTTTGGGAGCAGGCAAAGTTCTTAACTGAGTTGCCAGCTCCCACCCTACACTCCCCCATGCACATGGGATGCCTACACAGGGGCTGGCGCTGCTGCAGCCCAGCTTTTATGACCCTCAGGACAGGCTGCAACCTGATTGCTTTCCCAGACAGGGTCCTCCCAGAGAGCAGGAGTGGAAAATATGACAGGAAGGATTCTCACGTGTGGCCCATTTCCATATCTTGGCTTGTAACAAGGTTCAGTTTGTATTTTATGGACACTTGCTTTTAATCTGGAGCAAAAGGAGAAGAGGGGATTATTTTTGGTTTGGGGGTTATTAAGGGGTTTTGGAGATTGCTGTAAACCAGTCAGTTAAAAACAAACCTCCATTAAAATGCTTCTCTGCTCACCACATTTTATACTGTTCATAACGTCTTTATAGGGGGAGGGGGTTAAGTTACTGCAGGTTTAAGAGATTATTTTCCATTCTTTATGTGCACTACTTGTGTATTTTTGTGCTTCACCACCGTGAAAGCTCCTTGGGATCTTTTAGAAAATCCAGAACTGTGACTTCTGGCTCACAAAAAGTGGCACTTACCACTGCCCAGCCCTCCTCCCACACCAGCTCCACTTTTACTGGCTCCTGCAGAGAAGCAGCCAAGGCTTGCCCAGTCCCTAAGGGCATGGGGAGCACACCAAGGCCAACCAGCCAGCCCACAGCTGCTCACTGAGCTTTAGGTGGCCACCCTGACTCTCCCACTTCAGTTTAATTTCAGCCTCCTGCCAGCAAGGGCATGTCCTGGCAATGGGGATAATTTGGGATGGGAGAGCATGTCCTGCATGGCTTGTTCAGACACACAACTCCTCCACCATTGTGACCCTTGCCAGACAGCACATTGTCATGCACAAGCTTACTCCTGGGGAGCAGAGTGGGGTTGAATGCTCCCTGTGGTGGCCTCTCATGTTGCTCAGCAGAGTGGAGCATTACCCAAATTTTACCTGGAGCATTGCTTCATGTGGTAGGAAAGCACAAGATTAATACCTGCATTGCAAAGTTTCTAAATTTTCTTTAAACAACTTTTTCAAATTACCTGGCCAAAAATGTAAAGGATGCCAATGGTCCCTGCTATTTGACCTCCAAGGACAGTAGAAATCATGGAGTAGACTCCTCCACTTCCAATGCTGCACTTTTCACACACTCCAATTCCAGACAAGACTGTCACCAGGGCAACCAGGATGACAAAGGACACCAGAAACATGCCCATTACAATACCAGTGTTTCCCTGGAATGAAAAAAAAATAATCAAATAAAGATCAATTCACATCAACTCTGTTGAGATAGAAAAAGGACCTACCTGCCTCTAGTCACTAGTGATGTATGAATCTGGAGTCATTACAGATTAAAAGAAATGCACACAGACACCTCTAGTTGTCTAATTAACGTAACTGATTGCCAAGTTTACAGCTCCTATTAGCACCCCTTTGATGAAAACCTGTCTCAGCCTGGGGCTCAGCAGACCTTTATGTGAGCTGGTTCTGCTCTGTCATAGAATCACACAGAATATGCTGAGTTGGAAGGGACCAACAAGGACCATTGTATCCAACTTTCAGCCCTGCACAAGACTTATCCATGAATCACTGATTTTGTCCTCTGGTTTAAAAGGAATGAGGTCAAACAATGATTCAGCCACCATAGGCAGGGGATCGCTGCCTATTTGCGTGGTTTAGAATGACATGCTTAAAAAAACCCACAAAACACTTTAATAACAAAAAGTAGTTTCAAAATTGAACCCCTGGGATTTGCAACAGCTGATTTATTAACAGCACCAAGCTCGTATTTTAATTTTTCAGAACATTTACCTCTGAAAGCTCTGATCCTCCCAAACAATGAGATCCCAAAGAACAAAACCCCAAAGGCAACACAGTATGGAAGATAAATAACAGTCTCATAAACCAGCATGTGCCAGCCCTTATCTGAGGGACGTACACAGAGTGACAGGTGGCTCTCGCCCTCCGTGGGCTCGGGGGAGTTTTGTGCTGAAAAAAACCCAGCCCTTCCTGCTTGGGGCAGAGGGAGGGCCCCGGGAGGAGCTGCTGCACCAGCCACGGTCTCAGTGTGGGGTATAGAGCAAAAGCCTCTGAACAAACACAGCTGCAGGTCCCTGTTGGCAGCGTTAAACGGGCCAGCATAACCCATTTTTTGGGGTGTTTAGTTTGCCTTTTAGAGATGGATTTTCTGAAGGAGAAGGTGCTTAGCACTTCCAAAAGCACTTAAGGACCTCTTCTGAGCTCGGGATCCTGCCACCGTCTTACCCTCTTGCACACAGCTGTAATTTCTTTTCCAGGGTCAGAAGTTTTCCCTCGTGCTCCAGCCCACCTTCCTCTGCTGACAAATCACTCAGACCAGCGCACAGCAATTAGAAATCTCCTCCAGTGCCCAGCGCGTCGTTAAGGTCTGGCTTCCCTTCCCTGCCTTTACTCGTATTACAGGCCATGTCCACATCCCCCCTTTCCAACCTTGTTCCAGCAGTGCTCATCTTTGAGGTCATGCTAGCCATGATGGGGTTTGTTTATCAGCAGCACTAAAAGGCTGCCTCCCTGCTCTGGGGTTGGTTGAAATCCCAGATTTTTTTTCTTTTCTCTTTTTTGTGGAAAAAAAAAAAAAAAAAAAAAAAAAAAAAAAAAAGAAACATATCCAGGATGTTGCTCTCATCATAAAATCCTATTTTGGTTCAGCATCCTGCTGCCTTTGACAGGGGTGTTATCTGGTCAGTGGGGAACAGAGCCAAGGTTTGCTATAAATGCAGCATAAACGCAGCTGTGGCTGGATCAGCACCACAGACCACTCCAACTCCATATTCCTTTTTAAAAGGACAGTTATTCTTTTTTTTCAACTGCTTACCCTCAGGTTAAAGGGTTAATAAATCTGACATGCTTCAGTAAAAAAAAAAATTTAAAAAAAAATTTAAAAAAAGGTAAAAATATGCACACATTCATGTAGCCTTGGGCTTTTCCAGAAAGTGCTGGTGGCACCAGGCTATGGCAGCAGTTAGTTAACGGGCAGTCCAATGGTTTCCAAAGAAAAAAGGGTTAACATCAAGACCCGAAGAGGAAGGCTGGACTCACAGCAACAATAGCAAGCAGAGAAAGTGGGAAGAAAAAGCCCCCATTAAATGCTGATGCTTATTTATGCATGCGCGCCAGAAGGGGTTAGTGCAGCAACTATCCTTGTCAACATTCAGGCAAGATTAGGGTCCTCTGCAACTGCAAAGCTGCAACAGCCCGGGCTCCAGCCCTGGAAATTTATAGCAAAAGCCTGACTCTGTGAATAGCTCGATGTATGACTGTCCTCTGCCAGGGGAGCTCTCTGCCAACCTCAGTTTCTACTCCCTTCCCTTTCATGCTAACTTCCAGCTGGTTCAGTTTTTCTTTTATTTACTGGCTTTATTTTTATCTGTGTTTGGTCCAGCAATAACTTACTTTCAAAGGAGATGTGGAGGAAATAAAATCAGAAGGAAAAGGAAGGTAGAAAATCATCCCAACTTCTTCAACACAATGACTGCAGCTCCCCTCAACACCTCCAGAGCTGTAATTTTCAATACAAAGTATCTTCCTGGTACTTTTGGAAGGCGTTCACCATGCCTGTGACATTAACTCATGCCTGGGACATGAACTCAGCCTGAAGCTCAAATCCCATCCATCCCTGGGGGAGCTTTCCTTATTCTAAGAGGAAATTTTAAGGGACAATACAACGTTTTTCATCAGGAGGGGAGCAGAGACACTCTTCCAGGCTCTGACTCTCAGTGAGATATTATTCTGGATCCAGAAATGAAATTCTCTTTGATAGCAATGACAATTTCAACTGACTGGGGATTCTCTGTTCAAGAAATCAGGGACTCAATCACTGACACATTTAGAAGAGATGTGCTCCAGTGGTGTTAGGAACAGGGCTGAGTACCTGGAACTACGGTGATATACTTCACCTGAAAAGTGGTTATTCTGTCTCGACAATACAACACAAGGATGTCCCTGTTCATTGTCAAGGTTGGTCGTTGTGTTTTAATTTTTCTTTCCAAAAGCTAAAATAGGAAACCACTTACAAAAACCACTTCAGCTTTACATTTTACCAGAACTTCTTGAAAAGCTACAAAATACCACAGGGCATAAGCAATGTTTACAACAAACAGCCCAGAATCCAAAACACTTGGGTGGTGATGGATATACAAAGTAAGGAGGTGTGAAGGAAAATGTCTTTTCAAACATCCAACCAAGTCAGCACTCACTCACCACGAGCCATCCTGTCCTCAGGAAAAGAACCACTCCAAAAATGTTGATCATGCAGGAGGTAAAGACACCATCCCATGTTCCAAAAAGCACCGGCTCCCATACAAACAGCTGGATCTTCCACCAGGGCTTGGTCTGCGTTTGAGATACCTAGAAAAAGCAAAGCCTTGGTTTTACCTCTCATGTTTTAAGGGCAGGCTGCAGAAGTGATGCCACAGCCAGCCACCAACAGTGGGACAGCCACCAACAGCTGCTAAGGCAGCCCTTTGCTGCAAGCTGCCTTTAAGATAAAGGGGCAGTAGGGATGTTGGGATCCCTGGGCCCTGAAAGAGAATGTTCCCTGCGATACCCTATTTATATTCTTGTAGGATAAGCAGCAACAGAGCCCCACTCAGGCTCAGTGAATTAACCCCATTACATGAACCAAAACCATCATTCAAGGGTCCTTTACAGAGCCTGCAGCTGTACTGAGTTTCTCCTCCTGTCCCTTCCAAACACCCCACCAAGGCAAGCAGGGTCCTTGGTGCATGGGAGAAGTCTCTTACAGGAGATGACAAACCAGGTAGGACCAGCTGGGACCAAGAGAGCAGATTAAGATGGTCTTCCCATCACAGTCATCTCTGATAAGGTCACTTTGTTTCTAGAGGAGACACAGGACTCTGGTACTTGGGGGCACAGTGAATTTCAGAATTGCTGGAACTGAGACCTGAAACTCCAGGGAAATGACAGTTTTCCTATGGCAACTGCTCCCTCTGACCTCTTTCCCTTTGCAAATAATACACCTCAGATTTACATATCAAAACAAAGGGCAGTGTCATTACTTTGGTCCTGTTCAATTCCCACAGAGGTGACTAGGAGGAGTGCAGAGACCATGGAGATGGAAATTTGGGAAAGGAAATGGCTCTCTGACATACCTGCTGTGCTTCCTCATGGAAGAGCTCTTGGACATAACCCTCACTTTGGGGAGCATTCAGGCTGAACATCATATCCTTTGTGTTGCCTCCGCCTGCCCAATGCACAGCTCCAAAACAACCACAGGCGAGGCTGATCCAAGTGGAAAGTCAGCTATTCCTCTCGGTCAGATTCCTGCAGTGCGGGATCCTCCATTGTAGAAGATTCATGGTTTTATTGCACTTTACTGTGAAAGCAGGAAAGACAGAAGACATGACTGCTGCTTTCTCAGTCTGCCAAAGCACAAGGCCATTACCCACAGGGAATCGACAGCAGCTCACAGCAGATGCTGAACCACAGGGTGACACCACAGCAAGCAGAGAGCAATGCTCCCCCAGCACCTCCCAAGGCCTGCTCCTGGGACAGGCTCTACCACCATTCCTACATTTAACAACCCTTGGTGGCCTTTCCTGAATCTATCCACACCCCTGCTGTCCCCAGCATCCTGTAGCACTTCGCTGTGTGTTGCCTGCAAAATGCATTTCCTCTCCTTGGTTTTAAATCTGGTGCCTGGTAATTTCATTGCATGGCCCCGTGCTCCAGTGACAGAGGACACACGGATTATTTACTTCCCAGCGCCACCAATCATTTCACAGCCTTGATCACATCTCCTCCAGCTGTACCTTTTGCAGACCAGGGTCCTGCCAATGTAACCTTGCCCCTGAGAAGCGAGTTACCTCACTCTGCCCCCTCTCCTAGCACGATGTAGAGATGAAACTGGAGCAGTGGAAGGCATTCACCACCACAGACTCACACTCTGCATTCCTGATGCTCTCAGCCATCCCCTGTACTGATGTACAGGAGCCTTTTTTCAGTCACACCCACCCTTGGAGCTACAGTCTTGTCTGCAATGGCCCAAATTCAGACTCCTATCTGTCACAGGCAGACTCTGGCAGAAACAACACCATGTATGTAACCAAGAAAGCAGCATCAGGCTTTATTTCAGGGGTAACTAAACCCATCTTTACAGAAGGGGAAAGCTAGCACAAGCATTTCTCTGCCTTGAAATTGCTGGTTCCTTCTCTCATCAGGTTGTCTTTAAAATTAAGTTCTCTCTCTAATAATAGAGAGGTACATTTGTACACCTCCCTCCAGCTGGCTGCAAGTCTTAACTTCCCCCAAATTTTCTTGTGAGGGCCATCAACAAGCCACCCACAGCTTCCCTCACCAGTTGTCAACAGAGCCTTTTTGGCCATTCCTCAGTATAGTTACACCATGCCTAGGCAAGACAAAGAGGGCTGCAGCCAGAGGGGAGCAAGCTCCATGACTGTGGAGAGGGAAGTTTGTCTGGATCGTTGGCTCTCCTGGGGATGGTAAGTTTCCTGGCCAGTTGAGCTTACATGCTTAAAAGAACCAACCATGATCACAGAAGGCTTGTACCAATGACTGGACACCTTACCTGAGACCAGACACCAAATTAATTATGGGCACAGTGTAGGAATCTCTCACTCCTCAAGCTTGCAAGCTGTGGAGACAAAGCAACCCACAGAAATGTGCTTTTCCTATTGCACAGGGACAGAGACATACAGACAGCGCTTTGTGTCACTCAGGATTTCTGTATCAGTCTGAATCCCAGCTCCCAGATCAGCACTTTCACCATCCTGCCCTTATTACCCTACTTTGAAATACCCAATAGTAAATACCCAAAGCAGACGCTGCTCCACCACTGTGTTTCAGCTGCAGAAGGTCTCCTACAGCTGGGGTACAATGGTCAGCACAGGAGGGTTTTCTTCGCCCTGCCCACGTGGCCAGTTAAGCAGCATCAAATCTATAAGAGTTCATTGATTCCCTGCTGCTTCCTCCACATTTTTTGAAGCAAATAACCCCTCACAATATCATAAATGGTTGCTGTTACAGGGAGATTGGGGCTTCAAGCAGGGCAAAAGCAGCAGGAGCAGATAAACTCCAAAGAAACAAAGCTCATGTTTTTATGCAAATAGCCACAATAATAAAAAATGGAAGAAAATACACAACGTGAAAAAAGATTACAACTGAATAGCCATATTCTCCTAAGATTCCCCAGTGCAGTCCTTCCTCAATAGAGACTTCACTCAGTAAAGCAGTCACTGGGGCCATCCAAACTCCAGTCTGCCAAAGCAATCCTGTCTGGATGTAGGAAAACAGGGAGGCTGCAGCCTTGCAGCCCCTTGCTCTCCTAAGCTACTCCACGAAGGGACCCCAGGAGGACATGGCCCTGACCCCGTGTAGGGGCTCAGAGTGGCTGAAGCCACTCACTCAGCGTGCCCAGTGTGTAACGACGTGTAGGTTTGATACACTCTATTACCCACCTGAAACTTGCAAAATACAGAAAGAAGGGCTGCACGCAGGGATTTCAGACCTGAAGCACACCTTGCAAGACATTTAAATCCCCTTACCCCACCATTTGCTTCCTTTTTCTCTGCATGGACACCCATCTCCTGCCCTGTGGTCTGGAGCCCTCTCTGCTCAGCCCTGCTCCTGCTCACCTTGCTGTAAGATCTTTCTCCTCCACAATCTCAGGAAATTGCCTCTCCGCTATTGCTCCTCTGTGGCATTTCCAACTGCCTGAAATCTTTTTACTCAATTCTGTAATTATTTACATCCCTCCCCAATGCATTGATCCATTCATCCCTAGGAGGCAACCGAAGCAAACACAGGAGGGGGTACAAAGCACAGAAGCGAGAGCTGAACAAACATGCCAGGACGGCCGCTGCACACGCAGCCACAACCCGATCCAATTGCAACAAATTTTTTGCAATTTAGGGTCTGCAAGTGAAAAGTCCTTGTGGCAGGAGCCCCCCTCTTGCCCCATGCAGTACTGTCCCAGCGCAGCGTGGTTCCTAAGCTGCTGCACAGCACAGGGATGTTTTTGTGCGCTATTATCTATCCAGGTCACCAACCCTGAGGAAGCTTTTTCTGCTGTACACACCAGCACGCCAAATAAACCAAACAGGCACAATTTAATATAAGTGAGCCTCTAGCTTGGGAGATAATTGATGTTATTTTTCCTAAAGTTCCTGCCAAATACACTTACCAGTCTATAAATTAAAGACGAATGGCTGTTTTAATCTTTCCATACCATTTAGCATTCAAGAGAGCAGAAGAGCATTAGCAAACCTTGCAAAAACATTACAAAGGCTCATCTCCTTTCCCTGCAACACTTCTATATTTAATTACAAACCCAGATTCCTATAGATCAAATTTCTGTGCCCTCCACATCCTTTCAAAGCACTATTTTATTAATCATCACATTAAAGCTATTTCTGAGCTAAGCGTCGCTGCTCTGAGCTACTCAACAGCTGGCTGATTTTTAAGAGGAAAGGTTAACGCCTTCTCAAGCACAACTGCGTGTGGTCCCACGACCTCCGAAGGCTCTGTCCTTGCCAGAGGAGGCAATTCCAAAGCCTCCCTCCCTCAAGGGACCCAGCAGCCAACAGCACTTTAGTTTTAATAAATCCCCCCAACTCTCCTCCAGGTCAAGTTCTTAAAAACACCTAATTTAGGCGACTCTTAGGAAGGCGGGAAGTAGAGGGAAATAAAGTGGCTTCCACAGCAACGAAGGTAACGCCGCACAGAGCAGCTCTTGGCTATTCCCAGTTACTCATTTACTGCACCAGCTCGTTATGTTTTCACATATCTTTGTAGTGTAACGAAGGCTGTGGAACACCACAGGTGGGGAAACAAGCCGGGCTCTCCCCAGCAACTTCAATTTCCCGGTGTGGCCGGACGGCTTCAGTTTTGCAGAGGGCGCGGCGCTGCCAACACCTCCCTGCCAAGGGCTGCGGCCACCGCCGCACCGCGCTGCCCACCCTGCCCGGAGAGCGCTCCAACTACCTGTTCCCTCTTCTTTTTTTTTTTTCTTTTTTTAAAAGGCTTTCCTCCCACCCCCCTTCCCCCCCTTTTCTTCTGTCTTTCCCCTCCTTTTTTTTGTACCTTTTTTCTTTTGTCCTTTTTTTTTTTACCTTGTTTCCTCTTTTAATTTTTTTACCTTTTTTTTAAAGGGTTTTTTTTTTAACACCCCCCCCCCCTTTTTCATTTCAATTTTTTTTTTTTTTTTTCCCTTTTTTTTTCCCTTTTTCCTCCTTCCCCCCCCCCCCACCCCCCGGCTTTGATTCTTTAGCTTCTCTTTCCCCCGTTTACCTCCCCCCCCCACCCCGCGCCGCCTCCGCCCCGACGGAGCCGGAGGGACCAGCGGGCAAAGCACCACCTGCGCCGTCCCCGGGCCGTTCCCATCGCTCAGGTTTGTGCCCCCCCGGCCCGGGGGTGTCCCCGCATACACTCACCTGGCGGCTCCCGGACCCTCCCTCCCTCCTTCCCGCGGCCGCCGCCCCCGGCCCGCGCTCCCGCGGCGCCGCCTCCCGCCGGGGCGGCCCCGGGCGCTGCCACGTCTGCCCGGGCACCGCGCCCGCCCCCGCGGCTGCATCTGCCCGGCTCGGGCAGGTCCCACCCGGGGCCGTGGGACACACGCCGGATGCTGCTTCCCGGAGCGCCGAGACCCCGCAGCGCCCGCGGCGGCGGCACGAGCATGGCAGGGTGTGGGAAACTACTGAGGGTTTAGGAGCAGACTTCCACTGAATCTGCAATTCTCGGGAGTCTGATAAAAAATAAAAATAAAAAATAAATAACCAGATTGATATAGCTGCTCGGTTGCGGCAGGAGGAAACGCTTGGCCACAGGGAAAGGGGACTTTGATTCCGCACATCTCGGTCTCGATAGGAACTCGCTCCAGTGTAACTTCTCAGCCCTCGGCTGCCAAGAAATTCTGTGACCCTGCGTAGGCAAAACTCCATCTGAATTAAAGGCACGAATTTTGGACAGTCTCGATGTTAACAGGATCAAATCTAGAGCGAACCACCCTTCCTTAGAGCTCATGCAGCATTCACAGATTTCATTTACTTCTAAAATGTGCTAGGGCCATTTCAGTTTTCAATAAAGTACCCACAAAAGACATCCATGTAGCCTAGTGAACCCACTGATTTTCCAGAGTGTCCTGCACGGCAAAGTGTAAACAAGCCTTCACTCTTGGATGGAAACAGCAAGGACAAGCAAGTGGCAGAAAAGGAAGGGAAGAGTTCAGAGGAGACAGATGACTTCTCAAAGGAGGATGAAGCCTGAGGAAATCATAGAATCACAGAATGGTTTGGGTTCAAGGGGATCTTAAAGATCATCCAGTTCCAATCCCCCTGCCATGGGCAGGGACACCTTCCACTATCCCAGGTTGCTCAGAGCTGCATCCAACCTGGCCTTGAACACTTCCAGGGTTGGGGCATCCACAGCTTCTCTGGGCAACCTGTGCCAGTGTCTCACCACCCTCACAGTAAAGAATTTCTTATATCTAATCTAAACCTGCTCTCCTTCAGTTTGAAGCCGTTCCCCCTTGTCCTGTCACTACATGCTCTTGTAAATAGTTTCATCTTTATTGTCAGCTCCCTTCAGGTACTGTAAGGCTGCAATTAGGTCACCCCTAAGCCTCCTTCCCAGACTGAACAATCCCAATTCTATGGGTATCTCCCCAGGATATTCCATTCCTGGAATATTTCAAAAGCTCTCCTGCAGCTCCCTTTTTACACTCTGTACAACTACCAGGGAACAGGTTCAGCCAGATTCTCCTATCTTGAGGGCCAGTGCAAAATCTGAAATAAGTATGTTCGATTTGTTGCAGAACTGATGAAGAGTCACTAATTCCCTGAGGACCAAGCCCTGTCACCTGCCTGCAGGCATATTTACCCCTACACACATGTGCACACAAGGCAAGTGCTAAAGAAGTTTCTTGGGCTAGTTGCCATGGCCACTCCCCACTGCTGAACACTTCTTTGGGAAATCCTGTCTCCTCACTGGAAAGAAGTACAGCTGAATTCCAGCAAAAGGTATTTTCAAGGACCGCACTGACACATTAAAATCACCAAGCACTGCTGCTAAGAAGCACTTTCAGAAGTGGTTGGTGTTGAGCTCTGTCTGCTCCTATTTAAGACATGGCAATTTTCAACATTTTCCTTCTTGGCAAGAGAATCCTTCCAAGAGAAGGAGCATTCCTTCAGCAGGGCTGTGTGTGTTTTGGAGGAGCACAATGCTTTTCCATACTCAGCACGTGAAGAAAACCATAACTGGCATAAACTGTCCCATCTCCAAAGGCAATCAACCAGTGGCAGTCACATGCACAGCAGTTTGCTTTCTTTAAAGAACAGACTTTGAAAATAATAAGGTAGCACAAAGGCAAGAGAAGTGGCTCCAACTTAGCTTACTTGTAATGAATATGTGATGATGTGGAATGGTATTAATTCCCTCAGTGCATGCTCAGGATGGCTGCATGACTCACAGCTGGCTCAGCAACCAGCATCTTCATGCGGGCCTTCCTCCACACTGCTTCAGGGTCTACACCACCTTCCAGGAAAACCAACACAAACCATTTGAGAAAGTTTTTTACAAGTCCCAGATAAAATTCTCTCTCATTATGCTGAGTACCTTAGCTCTACTGGGAATAAAAGGGGGAAAAATGAAAATAAAAGTTACAATTGTTTTATCAAAGTCCAATTCTTGAGTGCTTTCAGGGCTATCAATGGACTACAAGTTCCACAGACCAACTGGAATCCTTTCCCTCAAGTTACATAGGTCCTCAGGACTGGTAGATGGACCGTCCAAAGACTGGCAGACCTGTGTTATCAGACATCCTGAACTGTGATTTGAGAAGACTTTCCATAGTCCATATGGTGTCGGTGGAAATTTGTCCAGGGAATGGAGTCTGGAGATGGATATAAGAGAGTAAGGAAGGTGCCAAAAGGTTATGTGGGATAAAACCAGTATGGGAACACCACAGAGGTGTCAAAGATACAAACGTGGTCCACAGAAACAGGGAAAGTAGCACCGCAGAGGTTGGTCAGCAAGAGATGTGAATTTGAAACATCCACAGGTCTGAGCCATCCTATGAAATGTGGAAAGGACTGATTCTTAGTAGGATGGATGTTAATTACCACCTACCTCATCACCATCTTCTTCAGCTGCCAGGCATACATGTCTTACAACACAGCAAACTGCAATTTCCATGTACACAGCACAGACTGTGAATAAACTACACAATTTAGCTAATCACATTGCTTAATGACCTACAAATCCTAGATCAACAGTAAAACATGCTGTGACACGTAGAGGATGTTCCTAGACTAAATGAAGAGCCAGCCTTTTTCAAGTTCATTCATCGCTGCAAACTGTATAATACTTTGCCTTTCAAATGGATTTTTACCTGATGTTGCTCAGTGTGTGTAACAGCAGTTATCAATATAGTACCTGACCATCACTACAACATTCTTGTTTCAATTCCTTAAAGTGGATTTTCAGGAAACAACTCTGTGAGAGCTGACGCTGCCAAAGTGCATTTCCACACACGCTGTGGGGACTCGCACTGTCCTTAGAGCTCATTTTCAACTGGCTGCAACATCCATCACTCTAGCTACGTTTGACTAGGAGACTGATCAATCATCCTGTTCACTTTGATTTGACACTTTCCTTTAAGGTAACAAATGTTGTTTTAAAGAAAATCCCCCTTTCTGAGTCCTGGTTTGCACAAAAAGATAATTTTGTCCCAGTGGTATCCTTGTGCTCGCTTATCCGTCTTTCTGAGCTGTAACTTTCTTAGGCTGTTCTGTCTATAATTAGCTTTGTAACAAAGATGATTTCAGGAACTGGCAAGAGAAATGGAAGAAAACACAGGACTTGAGAGAAAACAAATAAGTCATCCTTTCAGCTTCTGATGTCATCCTCTGCTTTGTTCTTACACAGCACTGCGTGGTCGAGATTACCTCGCAATTACCCTGAACATTCCCAGCACTCGCAGTCGTTGCTTTATCGTCTCTCATGACTCAGTTTATCTTGTGACAAGAAAGACCGATTATAGAAGTGCTGCTCCTGAAGACATTTCAGAGTATAACACATTTTGAACAGTCATTATTCATATTACAACAGAGAAATATTTTTTTATAAATCACACTGTGAAAAAAATGGATCCTCTTCATTTCAGTTAGTCCAGGCTAGTGCTTTTGATCTAACAGCAGTTACAAAAGCTCTGTTACTTCTGCCTCTGTGAAATGGCACTAATGATCACATCTGACCATGAGAATAAGAACAAAAATATATATATATATAAATAAAAGTGAAAACTAACACATGTTCAGTGCCACTGCTTGCATTTCTATAGCCAGGCCAGCTTACCTCTCTCAGGCTATGCAGCTGAGAAGGTATCACCTCCTCTAAATTAAGGCAGCTATGTACAAGCTACTGGCAATGCACTGATCTGTCTCAAAAGATATCAGCACAAAGCTTGATCTGGGACTAGGCACCCACATTTCTAGGCAAGAAGCTTGAAAGGTGCAGCCGCTGGCCAAATAAAATAACACAGAGCGATCACGCAGCAACATGTCTTGGCTCTCCTGGAAGACAGGAGACAGGCAGAAATTGCCCAGGGAGATGGACTCTAAGCAGAAAAAAACAACAGTGACTTGTACATCCAGCAATCATCCAGAAGTTCAAATACAGGAGGTAGGAACTGGATCTCATGCTTTCTGCACGATGTGCATGGCTGCTTACACACACAAAGTGATGTTGCTGCAAAAGACACACACGCACACATTTTAAAACGGAACCTCACCAAACCATCCTATTTAATTTCTGCCAGTGACTCAAACACATATGCATTTGACTGCCTTTGAAACTGAAAAGCTGGAGCAGATGGTGCAGCAGGAACCTGAAGACCAGCCCTGGTGTGACACGGGAAGGACACTGCGGAGGAGGCAACTTACCTGAGCAACCAGGGCAGGGCTGGTGGCTTCAGAAAGGACAGCACACATGGGCTCCATCTTAACTCCCTATGCCAGTGGACAGCTCTCTTCTTTAAACTCCGTGTCTCGACAACTAAAGCAGACAAAAAAGCAAACAATATTCTCTCGGAGACTATATTCTGTTGATTTGGCAAGTGCAATGCAGAAGGTAACCAACACATGGGACACTTGAACACTCTTCCAGACTACCCTAAGCCAACCCACCTCCAAATAGCTCAACTTTATCATAAACTGCTGTCTAACCTGAAGCTACAAAATAGTTTACCCTGTGCAGTGCAAGAAAAATACTAATTTCAGCTAGATATTCTCTAATGCCTCTAAATACACAAATAACCAATTATTTTAACAGAAAATTGTTTCCTTCTTCTAGCAAAAAAAAAAAAAAAGGCAAGCCAATTTAAATAGACTATTTTTCTCACTCAACACAAAATGTAGCTTCTGGCAAATCTTTTCAATATCAAAATATTGAAAAATATCTTGTTTTCAGTATCACTTTACTATTTGACAATTTTAATCATGTAAGCCAATATGCAGAAATGATCAGTTTTGATTTCTTATTTCCATTGTATAACTAAAACAAATAAAAATCAGTATAACTAATATAAGCGAACATAAAGACAAGCAGGGTGGCTGAGTACAGAGACACTTTGTCAGGCATGTTGCAGAGTCCACCCACAATTTAAAAATATTAAACATGAAACCATTGAAAGTAGTTACTATACTGGCTGGATGTTAACATACCGTGTTAAGTAAGATTGAAACAAAGTCATATCAAGTCATGGTGCTGTATTCACACCACACTTCAGAGGTATGCAAAAGCACTAGGAGACAGCAGAACGGCTCAGGGGGACTGAATAACGGCAGCTTTCCCATGGCCAGTTCCTAAAACATCTGTGCTGATGTAGTCAGTGACTACCCTGGGCTATGCATGGCCACCCCTGCTAGGGCTGCTGTCCTTGGGTAAGACAGAAGAGCAACTCTCCTGAGCGCCCTTTCTCTGCTACCGTGCAAATTCAGTCAGCTCAGAGGGGGTTTAGGCTGAGGCCAGATGAAAAGCTCCTCTCCTGCAGCCACCGCTGCCCAGAGGAGGTTCCCCAAGGTGGCTGGTGAACGCCCAGGCAGTGACCCTGCAGGCTCCAGGCCCACCAGGAGAGGGGTTGCTGACATCCCAGACCCGCACAGCTCCTCCTGCCGCGCTCATCTGAGCACAGTTCAAGTCTTCACATGCTACTGCACTACTGTTTTTTCTCTTTAAAAAGCATTGTGCCACTTTTAACACTTTCTTACATAAAACTTGTTCTTACATGAAGTAAAATCAACAGAGCCATGCATTGCACAAAAATCGAGTATTTACCAAGAGGGACCCTACCAAAAGATTCAGGGAAACAATGCCTTAAACACACAAATAAATAAAGGTGAGAAAACTAAATTAACTTAAAAACTTAATTAATGCTATGGGGCATATTTCTGGTTTTGTAAGTGTATATATGCTATAATCTTCGATATTTCTCAAAATACGTGCTTCAACAATAGAAAAATCTATGTAACAAATACTCCATATACACATGCTATGAAATGATATAGCACACATGGCATGCTGTTATACAACAGACTTGAAACCTTAAGTAATCAAGTTCACCTTTCTTACAACTGAGATTCAAATGAAGTCCTGGTTCTCTTTATCATGAGGAGTTGCTGGGACTGAATAAACTCCCTCCAGTGCAAACAAATATCACAAAAGGAAAGCTGACGGTCTAACACTAGGTGTTTCTATTGAAGTGATTCCAGTGCAATCCTCTCAGACAACCAAGATTAAAGTTAAGGTCAGATATTCTGTTTGCTGTAATCAAAGGAGGCAGTGAGATCCAAAGGAGAAGAAAACCCAAATAAGTTTTGTATGTCTCAAATCAATATTTAAATATTTCATTTAATTGTTGAAAAGTATCCACTTCAGTTCTTCACAATGATATGTATCTTTACATGTCTTCATCTGTCTCATTAAGAAAGCAGATTTTGTTCGAAACTATCTAACATGAAAAATACTGCTAAGTCTATTCATAAAACAGTATTCTATATTTTTATTTTTCAAACAGCAAGTGACCACATTTAAAATGCATCATTTGCAAATATAAATTATCAAACTATTAGTTTAATTAAAAATAAAGCAAAAACATAACTTCCCTTAGTATCACAATACATAGAAGGGTATTATAAACCCCAAAAGACTAAGTTAACCATAAGAAAACAATAACGTCAAAAGTGATGAAACTCATTAAGTCACTTAATGAATAAATCAGTCCTAAGAATACAATACCATTCACCATGATTATGTAAAAAAAAAAGCAATCTTTCATTGTATTATACAGATAGAACAATCCAATCCTTCATGCCACATTTTGTAAACCATGATATAAATTACACTCACAGTCAAATGAACAGGAAGAATAACTCCCAAAATATTTTAAGTTGCTTTTAGGGCAGAAATAAAGGCAGAAATAGAATCCTTTAAAATATATCAAGTTTAACCAAAAAAATTCATTTGGTCAAGCTTGCTATCCAAATAGTTTTGTTTCCTGCAAAACTATTTTTGTCTTTTTTTGAATTATGAAATTTAAATGTTTCTTTTACATATTAAATGTAAGTCATATGTTGAACTACATTAAATCCTTTTATATTTGTATCATTTTTGCCATGAGACCCAAACATCTTCCGTGTACCTATGTGCACACACACACACACACACACACACACAAACACACACTCCTCTTGGTATCAGGAAATTCCTCATTTCACAGGAATAATGAGAGACTCACATACTGATTTCTGTCAGAAACATAAGGAATATACAAATTCATACTCTTCAGGTTCCTATAAAACCATCTCTCACCTATATACATACTTTAACTGATGGAATTCAGGTTACGGTCTTTTGTCTGATAACAAAGGGACGGAATAGATGTTGTAGGATAAAGAAATACTGTATAATAATTGAAATAAACCTATTGTCCTAAATTTATCTATACAAATTATCTTTTTTTTTAATTAATTGAAATACAAAGAAGGCATATTGACTTCAGAAAATAACACTATATCAGAAATTCACTGTAACAGTGTTCCACTATATATATCATAAAGTTTTTCATAACACAATTTCTTCTGTACACTAGATTTTGTACTAATTTCTCTGTCTTCAAATTCATTATATTTTCATATCCAATTCAGCACTATTTAGTATGCCTTCAAAATAAAAGGAAGTCACTTGCTTTATTTGAATACCAAGTTCCCTCCCAGACAGCAATTAAAGAAAGACAAGACTACAAAGACAAAGTCCAGTATAATTCATTTCTGACAATGAAAATTTCAACCCCTCATACTGTTGCAAAATTCCTCCTACTGAAATGTTTTACTACAATAATAATAATTATAATAATTATAATAATAAAAAGCATACATTACATATAAAAGATACCAGTGTACTAAAAGTGACAGAAGTGGACTAGCAAATCCTTCAAAGCACATATTATATAAATGACTAGCATTTAAAAACATTTCTTTTTCTATAAAATGTAGGTCATATACATTTATAAATTGGGGGGGAGGTTCTAAAGCAGTGATGACTGTTCAAATAGTTATGCTGCTCTGTACAGTCTAATACCTATTCGATTCAAACTATAAGTTTGACATTTAGTTTATTTATCAGAATAAACCCATCTCAACATCTCATAGCTCATAATTTGAAAAATATGCAACTCAAATGACGAGGTGACTCCTAAGTTCACTGTTTATCTTCATATGAAATAAGAAGAGAACTACTCCTTTCTATGGGAGGCCCCAGTCTCACCAGTTCAATATCAGGACTTAAAAGACTCCAAATTAAGTAGAGGAACTGTCAGGAATCAGCACAGAAGCAGAATAGTATCTCTCATCCTTTAGAGACACAGCTATTCAACTTTTGCAGTCTTCCTCATCTCGCAGAAGTGCAGCCAAGCCATTCATTTCTTACTCAAAGTGTGTACGGATGAAGCCATAGATCTAAAGACTGTCCTCTCTGTGACTGAAATTGTGCTGTGTAAACAATGTTATATATTCCAGCAGGAGGACGTTTGAATTTATTTATAAAAAAGTGATTAAGAATATTCATTAACTCAAACAAGGCTATTAACTCCCAAAGGTATTTTTGGAACTAAACCTTATGCTACTTGTCAAGTTAGCACTGTCATGTATTATTGCTTACAAACAGTACATCATCTTATGCCTTCTAACAGAGCAGTACTGTGATCAGTTCATATTTACAGGCTTTTTTTGTTTGTTTTAAACAAGCTATAAAAACATTACATACTTTACAGACAATACAAATACTCAAGTCAAACAAATGGAATGCATAACAATAAGAAACGTCATAAAGGAAGACTGACATAAGTCCTTGATTGTCAAGACACATTTATATTTATATATAAACTCTAGCTGTGCAGAATCAAAGATTCAATCATAGGTACATCCTTATTTGATAAATCATATTTACAGCATGGTATTGCATAAAAAAATAAAATAATGTTGTTTACACAATATTACCTTTCCATCCATTGGATTAAGGAAAGCAAGAAACAAGTCTTAGAAATGTTTGCTTGCCTCAGTTTGTGTTTCCTACCAAAAGATGTAATTTTAGAAAGGAAACAGAAGGTTTTGTAGGTCGAGTAGAGCAAAAGCGACTATAAATTTATTTCCCTGACACAAAGCAAATTAAACTTGAAGAAAAGTTTAAATTTTAACTTAGACACATCTTTTCATTAGCAGTAATACTTTCTTAGTGCTTGTCCTTTGCAAAGTGAGTTTCAGCTAAATGCATTACATGCCTGACATAAACATGCATTACCATAAGTCGAATGAACTTTCAAAGTTACAAGGCTTCATTTTAGTAAAACATTTAACTCTATGAAACTGTGGCATTATTCATTTGCTTCAGTACCGACCATGTAATTTGAAAGTTCACATGCGTACTGGTACCGACGGCATAAGCATATTCCTGCCTGTTAACATTTCCAACTGGATTCCCAGGAGTATTAGGATTTTTCCCTGCAATTTGTAACAGTATTAAAACAAGCAAACAAAGAAGAATAAAAATCAAAGCTCTCAAAGCCAAGAAAATTTAGTTAGCAAATATACATACATAAAGTAATCCAATGCTGCAAAATTCAGAGTGAATTCATCCAAATATTCTGGTTCATTTCAAATAGTTACTACACATGATACAAATACTATAAAAATATTCTGATCAAGCGTGGAATATAATGTATCTGTCCAAGTGGAAAGTTTTCATAGGAGAACATGAATACTTTAGAATAAACTCCAAAAGTTACAGTAGAACCCCAATAATTCGCAGCAATGTCTTAGAAACCCTTTAAAAATGACAATTTTGAAAATAGCGAAGAAGCAGGCAACAAAAGCAAGGATGTCACATCACAAAATGTACTTTGTTCATTTATTTTGACAACTGTAATTTAGTTTTCAATACTCCTTCTATCTCCCAGTATACTAATGTAGATGCTGTAGTATACTTGGGTGAAGTAGTACAGTATTATTGTATGAGACCTCGCTACAGTACGTTTTAGACCATTGCAGAGAGGTGGGAAGAGACCATCAGGGATGTAGAAACCTACTGGATGCTCCGTTTAGAAGTCAGCGAATTAGCAAGATTTTACTGTACTTCTCAATTAACAATGAAAAGCTCCCATCATCCAAAAAACTGACAAGTATAATATAAAAATAATACAAGTTGTTATTTCACATGAATACTTCCTTGTCCTATTTTCTTCTTGAAACACAATTTTCCTAAAGACAACACTAGGAGACACAAGATCATAAACATGGTTCTTTTATCATCCAATTGAAATTGTTTATGTTGTTATTCGTAAACCAACATACAGTAATACACATGGTTAATCCTTCTCCCCAAAACTTGTCATTTATGATTAATTCATTCTCAAATCAAAGGAAGAAAATGTAAATGCCTATTAGTATACCATTACAAGCTGATTCCTTCATTGTCTGTTATATTAATGGTAAAACATATCAAAAGATTCATGCTAAAAGGGACACTGTCAAGTAATTTAGGACCAAAATATGGCCTATTAATAAGTGCGTATATATTTTTATATATTTATATATATACACACATGTATTGTGTATATATATAGTTTGTTAATAAATGTAATCAGTTTCCTCTTTTTTTAAAATTATCACTGCTCTGTCACTAGTAGATATCCCCAAAATGTCCACCTTACACACACACACACATTTGGTGCTTACGTGACCTTTCATTAAGAATGTCTGTTGTTGGCTCAGGGGAATACACACACTCACCCCAGCCTTGTGCTGACTGACTGAACAGCATCAGTACAAGAACAGAGCAGAAAACCGAAGTTGCTTTTTTCCAAACATACATGAAAAACTAAAAAAAATGAACAGTGACCAGATCAACATGAAGAATGAGCATCTGTAGATTAAAAGCAGCAAAACGTGAGCGGTGAAAGACATTATTAAATAATGTCATTATTAAACAAGCAAGAGCTTTTTACTGAGTTAAACCTAAATCATAGCAGTATATTTGGCTAACTCCTCCAGTGCAGAAAGCTTCACGCATCAGCGGATCAACTACTCACATCACTTTTAATTGTACACGTGGAAGAACCCTATGGGATAGTCCCTGTGGCTTAGACGGGGACTTCACAGCCTGTCCTAAGGCACAGAGTGTAGCTGGAATGGCTCAGCAGCAGGCTAGGGAATGAGTTCTGACATAAGGGATAACAGTTCCTCAGGTGACTCCCATTTGGCTGCAGGAAGAGCAAGTTCCTTCACTCTGTACAACAGCTTGCTCCCTCATGCTCCCATGGAGCAATTCCTAAGTGTGGAGATGGGATGAAGTGAGAGCGACTCTCCCTTACTCTTAAATCACCTTCTCCCAGCAGAGTATTAATGCAGTAACCTTTTCAAATAAAGCTGAGTCAGCCTCCTTAGGGAGAAGGAGGCTTTATTCCTCTTACCTCCCTATGGGGCCAGGGCAGTGCAGTAATAACCAGGCCTTTTTTTTCCTTCTGTTCCTTGCTGTATTCAACAAATAGTACAATTAATGGCCATCTACTTGCAGCATCAGGGCATGAGAGCAAAGATGCCAACACAGTATTATTCAGACAGCACAAGCAAAGATGTCATGGAAATGAAACACTCAAAATATGCATTACAAGAAGTGGCTTCCTGTGTATAGGGGCCATATATGTTATTTCTGTGCAACATAGAATAGAAAGTGAAAAAACCAAACTGACCATAAAGGAAGAAAAACAGATAGGCATGAATCAGTTTAAAAATATTCTTTCAAAGAAATTTCTTTAAATGTATCATCAATAATCCAAAAGGAATTTACTTTTCTCTCCTGATGCCCGCTCTTTAACTTTGGGCCAAATATTTGGGCAAAACTACTGGTAAGTCATAGCACACCGAAACACCTTATTGTATTATACAGAGGGGTCAACAAATCAAAACAGAACCTGTTTTCTTATACAAAAGAATTAAGAAATAAGTTTACATAAATTGTATTTCTTGCCAATAAGAGAAGCAAGCTATGGATAATAAATACCCTTTCTCCCTCAACTGTACCACGTGAAGTTAGTGCTGTATTAGTGCTACCAGGGAGGAAAAGATAAAGAGTGGGATCAGTTTCCTGGCAATGAAAATTAAGAAAAATATTGCTACTACTTTCAGAAGAGATGGGAATTGTTCTAGGTCCCGCTCAAGTCCTTTCTTAAAAGACAGAATATATTTCAGCCCCTTGAGATGCAGTCTTTTCTCCTATCTGATGGCTTTGTCTGAGAGATACCAGCTAGCAACAGCACTGTAGAAGCATGTATGCAATCCTATTTTTAAAAAATCACCATAAACATACCTACCTATATGTGTGTGTGTGTGTGTGTGTGTGTGTATTTTTCCCTGGTTAATCAGCCTACATGAGGCTTAAACTGCCTTAAACTACCAGACAGTGTCCCTTTAGGGAAGGTGCAATAGAATGAACATTACAGTTCAAAAATCTGTAACTTGTTAACTTAAACTACACAATAGTTAGGCTACTCAAATCTTACCACCTTAAAAATGCACACAGAACTACTTATCGTACCATACCGTATACTTCAAGACAAAGTACTATTCAAAAAAACATATTCGTGGTACAGGGATAAACTTTGTTGTTTATTTATACTGTGAAATGCAACGAAAACTTCTGATCACTCTCCTAGGCTGGAAAAAGAAATCCTGTTCACTAGCATCATTCACCGGTTTGGGGTTGGTAAAATTGTAATGACTTTCACTAAGCAAACACTAAAAAGGTAGGGAATCTGAATGCCTGCTTCTTCAGCTTTCAGGGATACTTCAATAAATTTAATGGTCTGAATTGTCAAAATGCCAGACAGAGAATCAAAACAGTTTTTAGAGAAGCTAAGGATACTCAATCTCAAGTGTATTGAAGAGAATTACTGGAGCTGTGTGAGATGAAAATGATGCAACCGTATCAAACCTAAAAATCTCAAAATGGTTTTATTTTTTTGAGAAATCGAAAACTATCAAGTTGGCTAAGTGCTCTATGTTAATCGTTATGAGTACGGAGGGTAAGGTACAATTAAGCTTTTAAATCTTGGAATACACAGTCTGTGTAAGCATTTTGCAATTGGGAATGTCATCTATAGAGTATTTTAACTAAAACTCCAAAATCTTGGTATCTGTGTATGAAAAAGTCATTAAAAAGTTACATCTAGATTCAGCTGTACAAAGAAATACACATTACTTCAGGAATGAAGTAAAGGCTTTAGCAGTTAGGCATTCTGCTTTAAAAAAGTGTTTAAAGTATTTTAAATTAATTAGAATTTTAAATAGTAGAGTTAGTCTATCAGAATTCATTTTTTTTCCCTCCAAACACAATTCAAGGTAATGCAAAGCAGAAATAAAGGGCACATGATCTAAAACTTTTTTTGAGAGATTGAAGATTATTCTTCTAGAAAACGCCATCTTTTAAAGCCGTTTTTGCTTGACCTTTGAAACTTACTTGTTTATTCTGTGTGTTTAGTACATGTTGATTCCCTGCTGAAGAGCAATGACTGTGCTGACAAGCTTAGAAATGACAATGTGAATAATATCAGACAATAACTGTCCTCCCAAAGTATACAAGGAAACCAGCAAGGAAACAATCATGGGGGAAAGTCTTACCTGGGGATTTTATTTTAAATTTCATAGAAGGTAAAATATTTTCTGGACTCAAACAAGTGAATAATAAACTGCCTTTGATAGGGGCACCAACATCAGGCAGTTCAATTACTGGTGGCTAACCGAAAAATTTAAAAAAAAAAAAAAGAAAAAGGAAAAAAAAGAAGCAGTTATTGGTCTTGCTAATATCAGCTTACTTTTGTTTTAACATAGCGCTCTTAAAAGCTGTACAGAACTCCATCTTTTACAGAGCAACCCCCTTTTGACAAATGTGTTCTAAAGTGCCAGTATTATTTACAAAGATTTCTTAGCCAAAAGTCTGGCCCGTTGTGGCATCAGGTGAAGAAGTCATCCCAGCTCTGCTATCATTTACATTCACCAAGGGAAATTCTGGGAAATCAGCACTTGTCCCTGGTCCCCGAAGGTTCACCTGTCCATTGGCAGTGCTAAACTGAGATGATATTCCAGCTCTTGCCCCATGGTACTGAGCTCTAAAGGGCTGCTCAAAGGAGCTAATTTGATATGCTTGATGAACAGACTGTGCCTCTGCTTTCTTCTGAGAAGTTACTTGATCCAAGAAGTCCTGTGTAGAGGAGGAAGAAGAATGATTTGCCTCATCACCTGAAAAGGGAAAAGGGTGCTGCGAATCACCAACCATTAGTCCAAAATGAGACTTGTCTGGAGTTGTTCTTAATGGAGAGTTCATTCCTGATCGAAAGCTATTGACAGGTATAGATGTGTAGACCTTCTCCATGGAAGGAAATGCTGGCTGGGTTGTAAGAGTCTGGTTATCAGTCACAAAATTAAGGCTCGGGTTGTTCAAATAGGCATCATTTTGGCTAGTTCTGTCCAAAGCTTGTTGTAAAAACTTTGAATATTCTTGTAACATACTAGCTTTATCTGATGAGGAAGCTTGAGAGCTTGTTCCAACCGTCTCAGATTGGGTGACCTCAGATACCTCAGAGGAATTGATTGATATACTGGAGGTCACTTCCGTGTCAGCCACGCTGAAAGAGATCTCATGTTGTCCATTAGCCTTGTGTGAATAATGATCTAACAGAGTTTGCAGTACCTCATCTGGAATGACATTTTTGTCATGGTTACCTTTAATTTCAACATTCAGCGCCTGTGTGTCTAATATTGAGGCTGTAGCAGTTTCATCAATGACACTGGCCACAGCTGCCTGTGTTACTGAAGGTTGAGATGCTATGGTACTTACATTCAAGGCATATTCTCGACTGTTGTTACTGGCTGCTTGTAGATACCTCTTTTTCTTTAAGAACTGCATTGCATCATCATAATTAGTGCTGCTGTGTACAGGTTTACTGGGCCCCTCCTGTAATGTGTCCACTTGATCAATGTCAGCATTACCTTCAGAGTCCAGTAAACTCTGCTTATCCACAAGATCGAAGGCATACTTTGAAACCTTGCTGTCTTCATATGTAGACAAAGGTGAAATGGTTTGACTTTGCTCGAGTGGCTGTTTTAGACTCCTCTTGTTAACCTTTTTGAGAACAAGCTTAGGTGGGTGTATTTCTCCAGAATTTGCTTCTTCTAAGTGCGTTCCACTGACCGAAGAATGTGGCATCTCAACAGCATACTCCGCTACCATATATTCATCTTTTACTTTAGTACTGGAGGAGTACAAAGGCAAATAGTCATTTTTGTCCTTCTTGTGTTCCGATTTATCTGAACTTTCCTTATCCCCAGATTTTGTTTTCTCTGTTTTCTGCCTTTTCTTCTTTGGCAAGGAGCTGTCTTTCATAGGCGTTGAGAAACCAGAATCTTCCTCTGATGGCAAAAAGCCAACTTTGGTGGCACTTCTGTTCGGTTTCTTCTCGCGGTTCTCATGGCACATACGTTTGTGTTTCAGCACACGATCGGTCCTGGAGAAATACTGAAAAAGATGACGATGGGGATTATTATTATTAGGGAAAAATAAATATATTAGCAGAAAGAAACCTTTCATTCTAACAGATTTACTTGACAATTCATCTACTTTAGCAATTTCTAATGAAGTGTCAAACAGCAGTACACAGTCAATAAAATCAAGCACAGCCAGCCGTGCCTCTGTGCACCAAGAATGCCCACTTTAACAGAAACAACATTTGTTATACATTTATGTGTGTGCACATGACTACAGCCCATGGAGAAATCCCTGTCTGTACTACTTGGGAATCTACTGGTGTTTTGTTTGTCAATCATGAAAGATTTCACCAAGTCATCTTACCTGCAAACAATATTCACACTGGTAAGGCTTCTCTCCACTGTGAGTTCTTTTGTGCCTTTCCATGTGATACTTCTGAATAAACCTCATACCACATTCATCGCAACGAAATGGCTTTTCACCTGATAAAAAACATGTAGCAGTGTTAATCAAAGAAAATAAATCAATGTTTTTCCATACAATTACCAGGTCAAATACTACATTCTTTATTAGAAGTTGTAAGAGGATTTAGTCTATTGCTAATGAAAAACAACATAGGGCTTGCTCACACCACTATTTTTCCAGTACTCAGTAGATGATGCCTCAAATTATTTTAAGCTTTTGTGCTAAAAAAAACAAACCACCTTTAAAACTAAATCCTTACCCCTTTTTCTAATGGTGGTGGTAAATATACGTCTTACACTTAACAAATGAAGAACTGCAAAGATGCTCTTCCTGAACTGCTGTTGCATCACATATTTTTAGGGCAGACGATTGTATAAAAATACCTCAATTCTCTCACCAACTCATGAACTCAAACCCATCCCTTCTAGGAGAGAATTATGCATTTCCAAACTTTGAATATAACATTTTTGAGGGTGCTCTGTATTTTTCCATATTTTTTACCTTATCTGTATGTAGAATTGAAATAACTGCTTTGAAAAAATCCTACTACTTTGGTTGGAACTCAAATTTATTTATTTTTAAAAAACTAATTAAAAATATTTTATTTAAAAAACTAAGTTGAAAAAAAGGAACCTCTATAGCTAAACTGGTGTTTGCATACTTACAGATTTCTCATTTTGGTTGCTTGTTTTGCTCGGTTTGGTTTTTGGTTTTATCCTTTACTTTCATGAAACATTTGTTCAGACAATATGCACTGCCCTGAATTCATCTTCAGTTCTCCCCCTATTTTTCCTCACAAAGAAGCCCTGCAATGGTCTTTTCTGGGCTCTATTTTTGTTTCTTTTAACTTTGCCTTACATCTTCCCTCTGATATTCTTTATTTTCTATGTTTCTCTGACAAAACCTAAAAATTCCAAGTGCATTGAAAAGTTAGTTTTGCTTTTACAGAAATTCACTATTATTTAATAGAACTCAGCCTGAACAATACTGATCTTTCCTCTTAATATTTACTAGGAAATCTTTTGGACTGACACAGAGATCAGGGATTGTCTTGGCAGCATCTGTCAACATCCTCTTTGTTCTGGATACTGCACTGCACTGATTTTTGGGATATAAATCATCTATGCTTTGTTTCCAGAAATATGCAGACTATTGCTGTTTTCTGAAGTAGTTTTATTCTTACTAATTATGTTCTGGACTAACTTTATTAAATTACCAATAATTAGCAACATTTAACATTTTAAATTAATTTTATTATTTAAAATGTTATGAGTGTGTTTTTCCATTTACAATAGAACTATTTAGTCACATCCTTCTACAAATGGAAATACAGTACCTTAAAATAAGGTGCCTGTATTTATAGAAACTAGAATGAAAAATATCTGTATCGCCCACACATGTGCTCCTAGTCAGATCATTAATGCCCAGAGTTTCAACTGCCTTAATTCCAAGCAATTTCTAAATCTCTCTCTTTGTAAGCTTATGTCCTGTTTCCAATTATTAATTCTTACCTCTCCATGTGGCTTTCCAGCCAATTCCTTTCTTAGATGAAATTATTCCAATTTATTCTCTCCTAAATCAAATTATCTCCTCTACTCAGATCTCTCAGCTTCTTCTATCAGTTCTTTTTTCTACAAGCTCACAACCTCAGCATCCTACCTCTTCTTTCACTTAAATTAGAGACCTTTATAATTTCTTGCTTATTAATAATTACCATAAAACTTTGCTTGTTTTCAGCACTCTTGTAAGCTGTAATATCTATCATATAATTCTCTCATACTGTCTATAAGCAAATCCTTCTCTCTGGCCTATTTCTTAACTTTCAAACTCCAGTTTCATTCTTCACCTTCTCTTTATTTGTTGGGCACCCTTATGACTATGGTGTTTTACTCCCATCAAGCCTGTTGAGACTTTCTGCATCAAATTCCAATCCTTGTCTTCAGTTTTCAGCAAGATGAGGCAAGATCTTTAGATGTCATTGTTCTCTTCCATTCCCAAAGTCTACTACTTAATCCTTACAGTTTTCTTTCCCTTTGCTCCACTATTCTACCTGGTGTTTCTTTTAAATTGCCTCTTCCAACAACTCTCCTTACGTTGTCTCGAAGTTTGCTTACATTTTTCTAGAGAAAGGAGCAACTGTTTGGTGATCTATCTGAGCCTTACAGCAAAATAGCTCAGTCCTGTTCTGGCTCTGAACAGCCCCCTAAGGAGTTATTCTGCTACCCCAGGAAATGCAGAACACTTCTTTAATACACTTACCTGCAGCCTTATCCTCATTTCTGTAAACGAATGGTCACAGAGTTCCTTAACATTTGTCTACTCAAGCTGGCTATTTGCTGGCAGAAGACTCCCTCAGCTACCTATTCCCATTTCAAGGCTTAAAAAGGGCCAAACAGGGGTTCTGAGGTTTTTTGGTGTATTATGACCACCAGCTATTTTGGAGACTTTCAGGGTGCATACAAAGGCACTGCTGGTCATGCCTTAACAGGGAGAAAATTCTGGGGACACTGCCCTTGAACTGCTCAGCACAATACAGAAAATGGTATTTTTCAGTAGAATTCCAGAATGGAAGTAAGATTAAGAAAAACTTTGTGAAACTGATACCATACTTAATTTTGGCTTTAATCTTCATAAGGAAGATAATGTTAGAAAAAGATTAAAAATTAATATGGAGATATGCTTCCAATAATAATTTCTTAGCAGAAGCCTGAAACTTCAGATGGCTTCTGCAATTTTGTTGTACTTTTCAAACAGGATCTATGGCAAATGGAGGAGATCGTTAATAACAGCCTTTTGCTAATGCATGGAGAATCCAGGACATTTTTCTGAAATGTCTTGTTGAGTGGGATAGAATTAGATGTATAAAAAGAAGTCAAAATTTAAAAATACAATAATTACTGCATTATTTACAAACACAGCTTATGTGTTTGTCTGTGTTGGCAATCTATTAAAACCCAGCAATAGAACTGTTCATAAAGTGTCGTACAAATATTATGTGTATGAAGGCTGTAACAATTATAAACCCTGAGGCATTTTAAAATCTAAACAGACAAAAAACAAATTATAAAATAACAAAGAAGACAATAAAAAAAATCAGCAGGACTGAATAAGAAGATATTTGAATCATGAGCCCCATTGCTGTTTTACTTTTTTAAATGCAATCTCAGTTTTTATGATTAAAATGGAAAGTAGGGTGGCTTACACAATTAGGACACATGAATGCATGAGTGAGTAAGGTGTATAGAAACATCTCTAAGCAAAAAGAAAGCAGACATATTAGAAAAAAAAACATTCAGCATCTTCTGGAATCTAGTAAACTGAAAATACGAAAATATTTGTGTACTAGTGACTCTTCCCTCTCTTACAACTAAAATGGCAATTTTCTGACTCATTAGGGACAAGTTTAGCAGCACGGTTCTAGCACTGCTGCCCTCCTCTACACACAATTATTCCTAGTAAGTGAATTTTGTATTAATGCAATGTCTGCTTTTAGATGCAACTGTTTAATTATTTACACAAAAAAAAGGCTGTTCATTGATTGCTTCATTACTCCCTCATAACATTTCATTTGAAGGAGCAGTTCAGAGAACCAAATTCAAATCAGACTGGAACTAGCTGGAGCACCTGTAAATAGGGGGCTTGTGACAGGCATAAAATGGGGCTTCTAAGTGTTACCACTGGCTTTGATTGGCTTAAAATAAACAGGAAAATTTGATAAACATTTTTAAAAGAGTAAGAGACATTCTGTTCTCCATCAGTGTTTTGAACACTTGTACAAAAGCTGGTGCTAAAAGTAATCATTCCCAGAGGTAAAAATGCAAAATAAAAAGAAAAAAAATGAAGTATTTAATTTATAAGGAACATTCCTTAAAAGAATACGAATAATACAAATAGATCTTTTCTTTACTTCCATCAAAGTGAAACGCAGACCCACTGCACACCTTCTCGTTAGAGAAGCAAGCTGAAAGTGTAGCTTTTCTGGATGGGTTTAGTTATACAGTCCTGAACAACAGAGTAACTACACAAACAGCTAAGGCCCAGTAGTGAACACAGTCATATAGAGGTGAAAGCACACACGGGCATGCAGAATGCCAATTAACTACACTATACCTGATTAATTTAAACACAAGCACCATCTTCAATTTTCTAAGAAACTACCAAACTATACCTCAGGATGCTGAGGAAAGGAGGAAAATATATGTATCTTAAAAAGTCAGATAACAATATGGTTAATTTGTTAAATGGCACCTTTTTCTCTGCTAAACAACTACTAGCATATGGTAGAGCTGGCATAAAAACCTGCAATCCCACCAACACCACCCCCTCCCTCCAAAGCTTAAAATCAACACAGAATTCTCATTAGAGCTAGAAGCTGAATTAAAAAAGATAATTAAGTCAATTTATAAAATATTTGCAGTCAAGCATTAATTAACTAAATTGCCCAGACTCTCATTTTCAAAGCCACGTACAGGGAATAATCCTCATTTGAAAAAAAAAGAAAAATCTTCCAAAAAATGTGAAGACTGCACTTAAATTTTTGCCTTTTTTTTTTTTTTTTTGCGAGGGAGACAGATAGATGGAAGAGAGTGAATGAGCATTCTTTTCAAGAATAGTATCTACACAAAGTGGAGGCAGCATGGTTCACCAATTCAGAGCCAGAGGAAAGACTAGGAGCAGAACAAAGACACTGGACAGAAGAATGGAAGACTCTTCTGTGGCTGACTGGCTGAAGGAAACCTACTTAGTCTGGACTCATGGCAACCTAGGATACAAAAATCCCATAAACAACAGGGCATTTGTGCATGTAACTCCCTGTACACTGCTCTGAAAATTCATTTTGCAGAGTTTTTTCTCCCTCTCAACCCTTACACATGCACACACTGCACTGCGTGTTAGTAGCTTTCATATCCATTTAAATGCTACAGCCAAGAAACACTGTGCACATTCACCAGCTCTGCTTTTCTGAAAAAGAGGCTGAGAAATTGGCATCTAGTCCAAAAGGGACCATATTACAAAATATTTAAAGAGGGATTGAAAGGCCATGCACCAAAATGCCAAAAACCCAATGAAACCAAACCTGTTAAAGAATGTGGTTCTGTGTGGTGCAACAAGATAAAAAAATAAACATGAATAAACTTTAATGCTCTTTGGTTTAAAACTTCAGGCCTTATTTGACCTATATTGCGTATTTTTAAACTAAGACTCTTACTTTTAGAACAGTTCTGAATTAAACCTAAAAGAAAAAGTGGGTGAAAAGAAAAGCTGATACTAATACCTTTGGGGTTAGGCATTTTGGCCATTTTAGTCCTGGCACTTTTCCATCAAATTCCAAAACAAACAAACAAACAAACAAACAAATAAAAAAATAAATCTATGGAAATGGAATTTGGAAGTCCCCGTTATCTGAATTAACTTGACAGAACAAAAGATAGAACTGCTTAACAAACCTTGACTATTATGAGTGCACAAACTTCAGGATTTGCTGCTCTGGGGCTATTTATAGAAAACTACTTTCAGATCTGCTTACTAGAGTTCATACTCACTTTACAGCCAAAAGGAAAGTGGAGCAAGTTGAAAGCACAAAACTAATTCCTTTTTCAAAGTTTTATAACATGTGTTAAGTAAAAACAAATTACAACAGGGTTTTAGGCTGCATATTTATTACCAGAAACCTTGCCTGAGTGGGGAAACAGTTTTTAAGCACGCCAGTAAAGATACTCAAGGCACTATACTCACCAGTATGAATCTTCTCATGCCTCTGTAGCAGGTACTTCTGTATGAAACGCATGTCGCACTGACTGCACTGAAATGGTTTTTCACCTTGAACAATATAATTCCACATCCATAAGTTAATAACTACACACTGTTGTTTCTGATAACTACTTTTGAGGAATATTAAAATGTCTATTAAAAAAACCAGCATCTGAGCGAATTCCAAAAATACTCTAATACAAAAAAAACATTAGCCTTACTAAGTATAGGAACTGCGGAGTTCTTTCCATGATCCTAAGAGTCACATTAAGTCTAGCACGGAAGAGTGATCTGGAATGGCTGTAATTTCCTCATGAACAAGAGCAATCACGATGCTGGCATAACTCTGCATTCAGGATACTGGCAAGCTATCATAATGGTAAGTACCTTTTTCACTTCTCCGAACCAGAGAGATACCTCATCAGGGAAATAAGCAGCCGGAGCACATTTTACAAAGGGGTCAATTTTGGCACTTAGGCTACAAGTCAACCCATAACTTTCTGATAAAGAAAGAAAAGAAACCTTGTAAACAGTTAGGTCTTCAGTTTATTAAACATATGTTGATTTTTTTTTTTCTTTTTTCTGGTATTCTTTTGACACTTTGGTGCATGGAATCTCTAAGCTTAGATGCCAAGTTAGCTACACTCTTAAAACTGAAATTCGCATAGAGCTGAAAACATTTTTAACATAAGTAAACAACTCTTTATATAGTAGAAAAAGACAAATTTGAAGTCAAGCAGTACCTGTATGAATGAAGACATGTCTCTGTAAATGGTAGTTGGTTCTAAAGGCAGCATTGCAATGCTCACAAACATGAGATTTGTGGGTTTTCAGACCAAGTGATCCATCCTCATTTATTGTAAGGATCTATTTTAAAAAGAGTAAAATTTGTTCTCACACTACCCTCTAAAGGTGTCTTATTAACTACAAAAAAAAAACACATTAATTTTTGCGATGCAGAGAATTTAAATACTTCAGGTAAAACAATGCTAATTTCTACAAAGCTATGCGTTAAGCTTCTAGTACACATTTCCAATTGCAGTCCAATCCAACTTGTGTCTCGTTGTGTATTAAGAGATATTTCAACAGGACAGAGGCAAAAGCAGCTCATGGAAAATCAGCTTAGAGCTTGCCTAGACACAGCTGAGTCACTTTATACGCTACTGTTTACTTTGTCCGTCTGTTGGAAAGGATGCAAAGTAACCAAATCACCTCTGGGCACTAAACCATGGATAAGCATATTTTAAAGCAAAAGTGAAAAGTTATACTCTATTTTCAAATCACAACTCTAAATGTTTGCTAAAAGGCATAAACTTAACAAGAATAGTCATATAAATTATCTATAGAGGCAAAATTATATTTTAAAAAGCAAAACCCCAAAGCCAAGCAACCAATAAAATAGTATTAGCATTCTCCTCTTTCAGGTTTTTCACTCAATAAAGTATTGCTCACTCAATATATATATTAAAGCATTTCCTTGACAAATTCAACTTGCCACACTCAATTGCTTTGCTGTCAAACAAAGCCACTATTTTCATAAAAGTTAAAAAAACTTATATTTAAAAAATTGCACTATATCTACCTTAGTCAATAAAGCTAATCACAGGTTTTCTCTAATTTGACAGAAAGAAAAAAAAAAAAAACGCCCCAAACCAAAACCCAGACTCTACTATCTCTGGCAAGAGAATAAGAAAACCAGTAAACAAATTACATTTCTAAAAGTCTTGCTTAACTGGAAACAGAACTATAAAGAAAAGCTTAAGTAACCTTAAATAAAACCGTTTAGTCCCTTGTTATTAACAAAAAATGAAAGTCTGCTGGGGAAACACATCTGCAATTTGATTAGCTACGACATTTTAGGTTTTATGATAATGACAGTGATGAGAAAGAGAGAGTCAATAACTGAAACAGTAGCTCTGCAATAGTAGCAAATACTGTAGGATCTACTTAATTTTAAATTCTGCTGCATCAAAACTCAGCAAGAGTGAAAGTCTCGGGCTAACAAATTCTTGTGCATTCACTCTGAAGGACAAGTACATTCATACGTTTGTAAGACTGGTATGTTACAGCTCCAGTCACAGATAGAGACAGTTGTAAAAGCTCTGTTCTGTAACCACATACAGCTGATGAAACGGACTGGGTCTTTAAAACAAATTTAAATACATGTTATGAAATGCTTTTCATATATTATGTTGGAATTTTAAAATAATTGTGCAGAAAATAACACTTAATGTCATGGTGATCCTAAACCTGGGCTCTTCTACTGCGTCTATTCATTGTACCACATCATAAATGAAGAAAGTTAACTTAGTCAATGCAGCTTCCCTAATAAAAGCAACAAAAAAGCTTGTGCATGTGTGTGTGTGCGCGTGCATATGTGTGTGCACGTGTGTGTGTGCGTGGAAGAGGGAAAAGGAGACAGGATTCATAGTAACTAATGACTTTTTATTTATCTGATTACTACATTAATATAAGATAGAATTTTAAATGCTTCAGGATGTTAACTGACTTCCATTTGTAAAAGTTCCAGCTGCTGTTGGAGGGAAAATCAACCCCATTACTCTGGAAATACTAAACTTAAACTGCAGTAGGCTCTCACCTATGTTGGTCCTTCAGCTTTTTTCTGCCTTTCTACTCTGATAAGTCTGAAAAAGTGGAAAAGAGACTGAAAAACAACCCGCTTAACGATTCTCCTGATCATTGTTCAATCTTTTGTCATCTCAAAAGACTAAACCTGGCAGATTGGGAGATAAAAAGGAAGCATGCAAGTTCACGTCTGTAGAAAGAGGGACAGACGCCTCTCCTACCTTGCCATGTTTCCATGGAAGTGATCTGTGGATGTACTCAACCTAGATCTCCTTTTTCTATCAAAGGGAGAAGTGAGAAGAAAATGCACAGGATTTGGAACTTGCTTCCACACCCAATCTGAAGCAATTTCTCAACTTTCCAAGAATACTACAGGTGCAACCTTATCTGACAGTGCTTTGGGGAGGACTGGAAGGTCCTGCTCCCAGGGCAACAAAAAGGTTTGGGAGATTTTCTTCGTGTTACGGTGACTTTTCCTTCAATGTATAAACAGTTTGGGTTGATTTCTGAGTAGGCTTATCTTAATGCTGCCGTGTGATAACATATAACTGATTTCTGTCTATCAGAGCAGCCTGGATATATTCTATTTTAAGTCTGAAGGTTAACACTGATTTGGGGAATTACTAGAAGATACAACACTGCTACCTCATGAGGTGAAATTATTCTGGTTTTATCTGAAGTGCTTCTCAATAGGAGAAAATTGTTTTCAGACATACATGGATACATACTCTTCATGAATGGATCTACAAAACAAATTTTGAAGTAACAAACCAGCAGCTATGGTAAGAATCTCTTGATATAAATAAATACATATATGAAGATGATTATGACCACAGGAATTTTCCCTACCAGTAAATTTTTTTATATATATTAGTAAACTTTTTAGAATTTTCAAAACTACCATTTTAGATTTCTTTTTAAAAACTTTTCACTACTATGCATGAAGCATATAAAATTATCAGGCTCACAGAAAAGCACAACTATTATTAGATAGATACAGAGTAATGATTTAAAGGTTGTCTACAAAGCTACTGACTCATAATTTAAAAAAAAAAATATTTGGAGAGAGAACTGCCTGGAGAGACAGATGTTAAAATATGTCAAGAGTTCATGTTGCTAAAAAGAGTTCAAAGAAAAACACTGTTATATCAGTTTTGTTTTGGGTCTCTGCTGAACTTCAGAACTGCATCTTTACTGAGCAAACAAACAATTTCCAGCCTAACTACTTCAAATGCTAATGAAATTAGTCATAGTCAACCAAATCTTCAGGTCCTTTTAATCTTGGTTTTGCCAAATCAATGTCTTACTTTTGCTGGTGAACGCTGTTTTCTTTTCTTCTTTTTCTGCAAATCTACTGGCTCTCGTATTTGTTTTTTGTCTCGTTTCTGTTGTTCAGATGCATCAGTAAAGGTAATTTCTTGCTTTACACTGATCTGTTAAGATACCAAGTGCCAGTTTCAGGTAAGGTTCTCACTACAGAAAAGCAATTTTTCAATTTTAGAAGATGACAAACTGCTGAAACAGAAAACCTTTTTCTAAGGGAATTATCTTCTGGCTTCATTCTTTCAGAAATTTAAGTGAAAGGAATAATATGTATCTTAAATAAAAAGGGCACAGTTAATTTCCTCAATGACATTTTGATGTATCCTTTCATTCATCTCCCAAGGTCTTTTTTCCTGACCTGTGGTGATTTTGAGATCAGTTCTTATGTTAAAATCACTTCCATCTGTAAAACCATTCAGTTTTTCATACCTATTTTACTTTAGTCCACGCTGTTGTCAATGCAAGATTTAACGGAATAGTTTATTATATATTTAAGACAGAAGTATTTTTTAAGAAAAAAAAAAAAAAGACCAGTTCAAATGAAGTTTTGGGGGAAAAAAAAAATCTTCATCTAATGTGAACCTCAATAAAGACCATGATACTCTTACATTTTTCTAACACCTGAACCACCTGATCTGCAGCTAACAGAGAAGTGTTTTAACAGTGCTACCTTTCTGAAGGTTATTCTTCGTGTGTAAGGCTATCTATGTTTATAGTCCTGGTAATTGTCCTTTATGTTTGAAGGGTAACAGTGATGATGTGCTGCATTAGAGGCAGATGCTCTGTTTTCAAAAGGAAGTCATCTACGTGCTCCCTGGGAAAGCCGAGGTATGCCTTCTATGAGATATCGTGGAGGGGCATATTTATGGTCATGTATGAAGTGTCACAGTCCAACCTGCAGTGTGAATGCAATTGCTAAGCGTCCACATACCTTAAAAACACACAAGATGCTTCCTATAGCAAAAGCAACTAAATAGTACTATAAACAGCATAAAAAGCACCTTTTAATAACACTATTTATTCTGGTTTGTAGTTACCCTTGAACATTGAATATACTTAAAGGAGCACATTTTAATGCATTAGTTCTATGGTAGCAGCCTGCTTATTAAATATTTATAAAATAGATACTTAAAGATTATACTTAATTGGCAAAATTTATCCACAGCCAGAGGCAAATGACATTTTCAGAAATAGCACCCGTTCATAAATATTTTGATAATCATAATCCAAACAAGCAATTAATAGATTCTTGCCAGAGTAGGATTAGACTACCAGATCAAGCTTCCTAGTAATTTCTCCAATATTTCACAAAGAAATTGCTTACAGGGACATTAACAGCATACTGCAGCCCTTGAGGAAGTCTATCTTGCGCATCCATTTCATCATCATTTTTTACCGTCTCCTCATGGACCATGAGTTCATCATGTGAAATCATCTCTTGCTGTCGAAGTTCACTTTCCTGTAACACTTCATCTGTTGCAAGAATTTCTTGGTGCGGCATAGTCCGATCTTGAAGCACTGCCTCTTGCCGTTCTCTCGATACTCCAGACTGGTCAGATACTGCACCCATCCCTACCATAGCCCTGGATGACTGCATTTGGTCTATGCCACCACATTTAAGAAATAATCCTCCCAGCTTGTCTTCAATGTTCATTCTTAAGTGCAATTACCTACAAAGAAAGTTTTAATAGTAAACATCTACAATTGGTGCACTTGCTTAAAATTTTTTACTTAAAAATATTTTATAAGAGCTCAAGTCAGTACTCAACATAAACACATGCACTCCTAAAATTGATACTGAATAAAAGCCAAACATTGGATATTTTGGTGTAACATAGAAAGATTCTCCTTTCACACACATCCATGTGTACCCAATTGAACGCTTTCAAATAAAAGGTTTCCAACCAAAGTGCCCTCTGACTACTGGCAAAGTTCTGGTAATTAAATGATAGCTAATTCCTCCTTCTTATCCCTTAGAAAACTTCTATTTTTTTCCTGTGTGCCCTTTTTACTCTGTTCCCTTTTTCCATTTTGACAGTCTTTTACAAATGCCTCTTTCATTTTGGTCCTGTTCTCCCTATTTCCTTGTCCCTTTTGTGCCCTTTCACTGCTGCTACCCCAGGGCATATTGTAGCTGCTGGAACATCTTAATATCTACAAATGAGAGAAAACTGGGCTGCATCAAAAGCAGAATGGCCAGCAGGTTGAGGGAGGGATACTCCAGTCTCAAGACCCCATCTGGAGTGCTGCATCCAGCTCTGGGGACACAGAGAAGAAGGATGTGAAACTGCTGGAGTGAGCCCAGAGTAGACTATAAAAATGCTTAGAGGGCTGAGCACCTCTGCTATGCTGACAGGCTCAGAGAGTTGGGGTTGTTCAGCCTGGAGAATAGAACGCTCTGGAGAGACCTTATTGCAGCCTTTCAATACTTAAAAGGGGGCTTATAAGATGGGGATAAACCTTTTAGCAGGGCCTATTTCAATAAGACAACACGTAATGGTTTTAAATTAAGAGATGGTCAATTTAGAGTAGATATAAGGAAGAATGTTTTTACAGTGAGGGTACTGAAACACTGGCAGGGGTTGCCCAGAGAGGTGATGGATGCCCTATCCAGGGAAACATTCAAGGCCAGGTTGGATGGGGCTGAGCAACCCGATCTAGTTGAAGATGTCCCTGCTCATTGCCGGGGGTTGGACTAGGTGGTCTTTAAAAGTCCCTTCCAGCCCAAACCATTCTGTGATTCTATGAAAATGCAATTTTCTGGCTAAAGGTATATATCACATAAAGACTAGAGAGAGGTCAGAACTGTTAGTAAAAAACGTGTTCTCTTTTACCCCCACTAAGCTGGAGCATCAGTCAGGAAATATAAATTCCAATCATGAAAAGCAATACCATTAAATTGACTTATGTTACACAGACAGATATAAAATCATAATATTCCAACAAGTGTCATGACATTATTAATTGGTTTTTAACATAGAATGGCAGGCTTTTGTGAAGCTGGAAGTGGCAGCATCTTCTCATTCTACTAGTTATTATATGTGCGAGATAGTTCTACTACTCTTCTCCTTGGCTTATTGGATGTCCAGCCACAGCAGTCAGGCTCCTTCACCCTACTCCCCAGGCCCATAACTCTTACCATTCCTCATTGCCCTGCCCTGCTCCTTCAGACAGGCATACCAACAGACAGACAGAGAAAACATCCTTCCTCCAATCCTCCATCTCCCCACAGCTGGAGGGCAAAGGCTACACATACAAATGCTACAGCAGACACAGGAGTGGGAGCAGAAGCACAGTGGAGCTGGACAACACACAGCAGGCCCAGATAAAGCACCAGACAGGGGTCTTGGGGAGTACTACAACAGTGTCAGCACCTTTGATTTTGATGCATTCAGAATTAATGATACAGATGTGGTGTTGGCATATTGCTGCTCATCAGCTTTAAATTCCAACTGCCTTGGAGTGCACCACAGAGAAAGGCTCCATCTCCATTCAAGTCTTAAGTCAGAGGCTGTGCTGCTTTCCCTGCAGCTCACAATGACAACTCATAACCAAAGGAATCAGATCTCTCTGCCTAAAACGATCAGGGCCATCACACCCTGCAGAACTGCACCACTACAGCCCCTTGCCAACATGCAAAAAGACTCGATCAAGTAAATGTACATCAAATCTCTAAATTTCCATTTTCAGTTTGATCCATTTGATCCCCTTCTAAATAATTTCCTTCACCAGGAAAATATTTTGAAAATTCTCAATGTATCTCACACATTCGTGAAGACTTGATACTAAACTACACTGAGTTTATAAAATAGATCATGGTTTCTCTTTATGTGAAATCTTAGAGAACATGGTAAGAATGGAAGCCACAAGCAGAAACATCTGAAAAATCTCAATCTCATTTCAAATATTTTTGTATTTTATTTCAAATATTACTACTGATTCTTAACCTTCTGAAAGTAAAACTAGCTCAATTTCTTAAAAGAACAAAGAAAAAAACCCAATTCACCACACACCCCAACAAAGTAAAAAGCCCATTAACACCTTCTGATAGCAACTCACATCTTATAACTCAAAAGTGAAAGAACATTTGTCTCTATTCTTTATCCTGAAAGGTTCTGAACTTCTGAATAATACAAAGAAAGGCTGACAGACAGGACAGTCTGACTTCTACAAGTTTCAATAGTTAAGACACTCACCAAAGAAAGAAGTTTTTCAGTTAAATACTTCATTATTTTTAGTAAGCCTTGCTCTGCTGGAAGTCAGGAGGACAGTCGCCAAGCTAAATCTCTTTATATATGAAAATGTCATCAATATTTTTAATATTCTTCCTTCCTACATAAAAAGCCTATTTTGGGACCAAAATCACCTATGACAGGAGAAGAACATGGAAAAATACTGTTCAGAACATTTATGTTTGCAATTGGTCCTTTTTTGTTGTCCTGCAATTCTAACATAAGGAAGTTTGAAATCATGCTCTTGATTTTCACAGTATCTGTTTTCAAATAAGGACAACAAGAATGCATAAAGAATGCCCTGAGTGAGCTCAGGTGGTGCTGTGTTACGAGTTTACTTTCAAATCAATCCAGTTTAGAGTAAGAGAATGAGATTTCGGATGTCTTCCAGGGAAAATGCAGGTCTGGTATGCCACACAGCCACCTGCAGACATTATATAATCCATGAAGTATTTTTTGGAGGTAAATGGGAAACCATACTGATAGTTTCTCAGCAATAACACAAACAAACAAACAAAACCTGGCAGAGCACTAAGGCTGTATTTTTCCCACCAATGCAGATCTCCCAGAGAGATCTTGCAACAACATCCTAAAAGAAGAAAATGAGGATGACTTTATCATCTTATTGGTGTGGGGCATCCTGTGCCAAGTAAGAAATGTGAGACAGAACTGAAGTTTTAAGAAACTGCCTTGCATGGAGCCATCATCTGATAAAAGATGGTGCAAAAACCTAAAGTCAAGACTGGTTTTTTTGGTAGAGCATTCTAAATATCTAGCTTGAAAGATAGACTCCAAGAAAAATAAACTGATACATCTGCTCATTTCAGCCTTCATCCCAAGTTAATCCATAGTCAGGGTACATCTCACACAGACTGTCATTCACTATGCTTTTGTTCCACGCTACAGAAATACCACAGCATAAGCTCACTGCAGATTCACCAAAGCAATGACGTGGACAGGTACTAAAATACAAGAACTCAAGATGCTGAAACACATTCAAGGGAGAACAAACAGTATCAAGTGTGAGAACATGGTGGCCCTAATCTGTCTGCTCAGGCCATTGACAAAAACAGCACAGAAGGTTGTTCCACATGGAGGATACTGCCACATCACTCTGAAATTAGGTATGAATTCCGGAAATCCTGGATGTAAAGCTACTTCCTGGCAGGAAGGTAGGCAGACAGAGAAGCTCAGTGTTTAACAGCGCAGAAGAGCCTGTTCAACTGAGCTGTTCTCATCAACTGAGGCGGGAAGATTTGTGACATGCTGAACCCAAGGACAGCTGGCGGGATACAGCAGTTGCCCAGAGGACAGGCCAGCTGCGTGCTGGTGTTTATTGGTCTTGCTGGTTCTCTCAGCTGCAAAGGATATGGAAACAGTTTCTTTCTCACCCTGACTAGTAGGTTCAGCAGAGTCATGCAACCAAAAGCGCTCAAGTTGTTTTCCAGTCATGATCTTGAGTCATATCAAAAGTGGTGCAGTGAGTGCACTGCTTATTAAATCAGGCTTTCAAACATCTGGGTTTTCATAGAAAAATAATGAGAACTCACAGGGTTAGGCTATATATTCTAAATGACTAAACACAATGTAAGCTACATGACTGCTGCAGGTAATGTTTTAAAACAAAGAACCACAAACAAAAATAGGCTATTAATCCAAACAAGAAGCATCCCAATTGCAATTAATTCAATAAAACACGTGTAATTTGTCAACTGACACCTTTTGGCTCACATAAAAGGAATCCTATCATTTAAATTGAAGATGAGGCAAAGTGTGCCTGGAAGAATGACTGTGTGATAAAGGATGTAAGTTAAAAGCATTCAAACAAGCACACTTTAGCAAGCCTACAAAGATTAAATACATATTTTAAGTGCAAGATGCATCTGTAAAATAAAGATCAACTTACTTTGAGATTATCTCTAGGGAAGCCACAAAAATACAAACCACATACACACATATGCACATTTCTTGGCATAAGACGTTGTGTTTTTCATGGAATTTCAGAACTTCTATTAAGCCTCACAAAGTAATCTCACAATTTTTCTTTAAGTGCATATAGTTTCTCTATAAATTGACTGAAAAAGAGTTGTCAATAAAACCTCTAAAGTATTCATTCTGTTTGGAGACGGTCTCCAAGCCTTTACTCCAGGAAAAGCAGCTCACAAGAGGTGTCTACAGGCACAGCTTCCTGGGTACACAAAAGTTTTGGAGGGGGAGAGAGGGGAAGGGGAAAGGACTGCACAGAAAACGTCTCATGGGACCATCTCAGCACCTTCTCTTTTCAAAGGGTGCTTCACAGCTGCTTGCAGAACATCCCCATCCAGCGAACCACATCGCTTCGTTTCAGAAACCGCTGCTTCGCCAAACCCTACGGCTGTACTTCAGAACTATTCATTTCAGTAACCCTGACATCAGTTTTTCCAAATACTGGTGCAGTAAGTTGGAGAACTGAGCACTAAACACAGTATTCCTAATTAAAGAAACAACCATTTAAACAAAAACATACTAAATGAAAAGCATGACAACATTTCAATTCAGAATCAAAAATTAAAACACCATCAAGAGAAACGTTAATTGATTCAAAAAGTCTGCTGCAATGTTGGCTGCTACAAAGTAAAGCTGAACAGAGACCCTCAAGGAAAGCAGCAAAACTTGTTTGCCAGTGAAGTTCAACACATGGTCCAGCTCTTTTTCTCCACTTTGACTGATGGTGGGGAGGGGGTTATTCTGTCTTCTCCCTTCTTTACTTAAGCAGGCAGTAAAGCATTATTTCATGGAATGAGCAAGTACCCAGAGATACAAATTCTGTTCACTTTAAAAATAAAATTCATATGTGCAGAAATACATTAATTCTGTAGTTAGGATTCAAAAGACTATTTACGAGAGGTGAGAAAAAAAATGTTTTAAGGATTAACAACAGGGACAAAAGATAAAAATCATCTGCAGTTTAATATCTATTTGTAGAACAGAACTAATTTAATGTTTTTGCTTTGTTTATTAAAAGATGGACTTTTTCTATTTGTAAACAATGTCCTGGAAAAGTCTTTGTTGTTTCAAGACTTATACTTCTCTTTTTAAATGTTAAAAAGCAGGATTTTTTACTTTCTATATCTGTATCCCACTCCACCTTCTTTTGTATATTATCTTCTCCCTACTTTTCCAAGGCAAAAAGGAATGAAAGAAGGTTGAGGGAAACAGGGAAAGAAAGTTGTTGAAATTTAATTATTCTTATGGCTTAAACCTTGGCTCCTTCTGAAGGATTATAGCAAAGACTTGAGAGAGAAATGAGACTTCCATGTACAGCAATAAACTCCATTTGACCATATTTTTGAAGATACAACAACCCAAACACAACAGCCAGGACGTACAACAGCAGTTCTAACTTGCCTTTAGCAACTCAATACTGTTCTGACAAAAACATCTACCTCCAAGATTCCCTCACAAAAGCTGACACTGAGCTCAGTCCGAGGTATTATAGGGTTTCAGGGTAACCTTACACTGGGAAGCAGCCTGATGACATTATTTCAGTTCCACATTTTGGGAAGTCTGCTTTCATTCAAGATAAGACATGGCAAACTTCCTAATGAACAAATACCTGAAGCTACAGAACATGTACCTGAGCACATTCCTACCACATCCTTGCTTCCACAACAGCCTTTGGAAGAATGAGTGCATGCAGAGCCCAAACCACAAAATGTATAAAGGTTAGTAGTGCAAAATGCACATAGAATAAGCTTTTAAAAACGCAATCTGGGGAAACCCTCAGCTTCTTAGGGGTCAACTCTATGGTCATGCCACAATGATTTGTGCTAAACTGTAAACTTAAATGAATATAATGTATATACAATCTATACAACTCCCTAAATGAACATTCTTATTCTATCACAGAATTTAATTTTCTTCCTTCCCCATTTAGTGAAATTCACTTTGGAAAGGTTTATTCTGAATTTTTAAAAAAGCCAATCACTGTATAATCAGAGCAGTTTACTGGCATGACTAGTAAAACCTTTCTGAACAGCCAAACTTCTGTAAAATCAACTACAACTGATAGGCCATTCCAGTGGGACATTTGATGTGTTTTCTTATTTACCCAACTCTCAATTATACAGCCGCAAGAAACAATCTGAGACATGGGCTACCTGCTCAAAGGGTTGTGCACTGCACCTCTTCCCCGTTACACCTCCTTGCTGCCTTCTCTGGGCTGAGCATAGCACTGTGCAACTGAGAAGGGAGGTGGACAAAAACACATTCACAGAAAAGCCATGAGGTTTTGTCTGGATCAGTGGGACCGAGCAGGCCAGGCTTACAGGAGATCCACGGTGAAGAATCAGGGAGGAGGGAACAGGATTGATTCTTTCAGCAGCGGTCAGCGGTCAGATCAGATTAAAGGGTGTTGTGAAACTGCTCCACAAATGCAACGTACACACACAAATGAACACCTCGCAGACAGACATACCCAATGGCTATGCCAAATTCAGATCAGGGGAAAAAATGTCTACCTACATTCTCAAATGCTTTCTTCCTAACAGGAAGCATAGAAGTCACCAATAACTCTGCAATTCCTAACTCCTAATGCTAATGAAGAAAGAGATAGCAACATGGCTTAATAGCATATTTAAAACTACTAATGTTTAAGCATTTCCATGAATAAAATTGCCATCAACATAAACCCCTCCAAAAGAAAGAAAAAAAATCAGAGCTTAACAGGTTTCTAACATCCACTTTAAATCCCTATCAAGCCATGAAACATGTTGAATAGTCTCATCACATCAAAACATATATTTATTTGCACTATTAAAATATGGATATAGTCCAATATAAAAGGAAACACAGCTAGCTTTCACAATATCAAAGGTTCAATTTTTAACATACTGCAGAAGCCTGGAAAGTAAAAAATAATACCCTACTTAATGGTTCTAAATAAAGAACAGTAAATAAAATTATCTCTTCTCCCTACTCAGAAAAATAAGACACAGCTAAAAGAATGACTTTGAAATTAACACACAAGTGTTTCTAAGAATGAATCAGAATGTGTTGACTTGCAAAATGAAAGTAATCAAACATAAATCAGCCTGAAAAGGTTCACAGATCATAAAATCAACACATTCTAAAAGGCAACATATGATACAAACACCCTTATGACTTGTTGCACAGTTATTTCTAAGTGCTCCATGTTGCTAAACACATGCCAGTACAGGGCCCGATCCCACCAAGATTTACACTCATACTGAGCTGTGAATAGTCCTATTACAATCAACAGGATTACTCATGGAAAATCTACTTATCGTGCATAAAATTATCCATGCGTGAAAATCTTTGCCACCTTTCCTATCCTGAAATCTCTATTCCATCATCACCAGCATAACCACAATCTATTATCAAATGTACCCATTGAAAAGCTTCTGATACTGTATTAACAAAGCCACAGTTACATGTCAAAATCCACAGGGGTGTCACCAATGTAGCAAACATACTTTAAATAGTCAAAAAATCATAGGCAATGTTATGGGTTTATCGGGGGAAAAAAAAGCCACTGTTTTTGTGGCACTAAATTATAACCTACTAGAAAACAGTTATTTTTGAGAGTTTATCTGGGAATTTCCAGCACTGTATAGTTAACCTCAAAAGAACAATGTAGAATTTCTGCCCTTGCACCATGAAACTTGGGCACTCAAAAGTGCTCACTCTGGGGACTTCCAATGGCATCTATATTCAGGAAAACAGGCACTAGACATAACTTCAGTCCAACTGGTGAAAATTTTGTGAAATTCCACGTATCACATGCCTCAGGCTGAAACTTTATAAAAGTAGTTCAGATAATGTATCAAATGTTTTTACTATTTGATTTAGATAACAGTGCAGTTCTAACACAAAGCTGAGCCCATCTAACAGCTAATGGTCATTGAAAGGGGCAATCCTGATTCCTGCTCCTCACTCTGAGAGTTCAGCCCATCTTTTGTGCCTACTCTGATCTCATATAAAGACATACTTGTTTACACTCCAACAGCCTGGCAGGTTTTTTTTTCCCAGTTATTAATTTTCTGAGGTTAACTCACTGGCTGGATTTACCACAATGACAGTGTGTCAGAACATGGTGCAGGAGTGGACCTTTCTCTGTTCAGCATTCACAGCCTAACTCTCTCAGCCCATCTCACATATTTTCACCTTAAAAATAAACAGAGAAGAAATATATATTCCTTTTTTAAAAATGTGATTTTTTTATTTCTACAAGCCTTTAAATTCCTTGGTCCTCACCACTTGTCTACTATGTGCAAGTATCTGGGAAGCATCTCTACTCATCACTAGCACTATGACAGTGCTGCTTTACAGAAGATGACAACCCACTGTTGCTCTGGCCCAAATGGCAAAGGTCTGTATGTACGTGTGCATACATTCCTCATCCTTGGAGGATAAAGAATTGTCTCGATGGTTGCACTCAGAGAGCTGTGGTCAGTGGCTCAATGTCCAAGTGGACAGCAGTGACGACTGGGGTTCCCCAGGGGCTGGTAGTGGGACCAGCGCTGTTTAACATCTTTGCTGGTGACACGGACAGTGGGATCGACAACACTGAGCTGTGTGGTGTGGTTGACACCCTGGAGGGAAGGGATGCTATCCAGAGGGACTCTGACAGTCTGGAGAGATGGGCCTGTGAGAATCTTGTGAAGTTCAACAAGGCCAAGTGTAAGATCATGCAAGTGAGTTGGGGCAATCCCAAGCACAAATACAGCCTGGGAACAGAATGGATTGAAAGCAGCCCTACGCAGAAGGACTTGAGGGTGTTGGTTGATGAGAAGCTCAACGTGACCCAGCAACGTGTGCTCACAGCCCAGAAAGCCAGTTGTGACATGGGCTGGATCCAGAGCACCGTGGGCAGCAGGTCCAGGGAGGGGATTCCACTCCTCTGCTCTGCTCCCATGAGACCCCACCTGGAGTGCTGCATCCAGCTCTGGAGCCACAGTGTAAGAAGGATGCGGACCTGCTGGAGTGAGTCCAGAGGAGGTCACAAAGATAATCAGAGGGCAGGAGCACCTCTGCTATGCAGACAGGCTGAGAGAGACCGGGCTGTTCACCCTGGAGAAGAGAGGACTCCAGGGAACAGCCTTCCAGCAGCTAAAAGGGGCCTAGAGGAAAGCTGGAGAGAGACTTTTTACAAGGGCCTGTAGTGACAGGACAAGGGGGAATGGCTTTAAACTAAAAGAAGGAAGGTTCAGATTAGATATTAGGTAGAAATTCTTGACTGTGAGGGCAGTGACAGACTGTAACAGGCTGACTAGAGAAGCTGTGGATGCCTCATCCCTGGAAGCATTCAAGACCAGGCTGGATGGGGCTTTGAGAAACCTGATCTAAGTGGAAGGTGTCCCTGTCCACGGCAGTGGCATTGGAATAAGATGATCTTTAAGATCCCTTCCAACCCAAAACTTCTATGACTCCATACATATGTATACAAAATTTCTGTTGTTTCTTTCCAGATAGCTTTTTAAAAATCCTTAAAATATTATACACAAAAACCCCTGGGAGAATAGAAGAAGTTGCATGCAAACATACAGAAGTTTCAGGGACTGCCTTCACTAGGGTACCTTGGTTCATCATAATTCACCTTTCCAGCCTATTGGCACTGATTTTTATTTCTTTTTAATAAAATGATCATAAATATTTATGTATGTGTGTATATCTATATCTAGATATAGATATATCTTTTTCTACAGCACACTGCATGGAATGCTCCATAAAAACTGGTGACACTAGTAAGATAGTTTATAATACCCTTGCTCCATTTGTTGCAAATGCCAAAATGTGTAAATGAGTCACAGAGCACATGAAGAGAAAGCCACAACCATTTGCTACCTTGCAAAATAGGATACAAGCCTACACAAGCCATTTCTACCAAAACTTTTTAAAAATAGGTGATCAATAATTATACGTTCCACATTTTCTGGGTGCTTATGCTGACACATTTGGGTCAAATTCACCTAAAATGCTGAGTACTCAAGGCTGCAATTAAATCAATTACAACAATACTTTAAAAATACAAAGATAATGCAATGCTGTTATTTAAAAAAAAAAAGTTCTTAAAGAGCTCAACGGACACACATATTAAATGCAAACTTTCATCTTACTCACAGACACCAATTCTCCAGCCATAAAATAAGAAATATCCATTTCCTTTCCCTGAGGTATATTAAAATACTTGTAGTAATAAGCAATGTTCAATACAGGTCACAAGGATGAACTAATCAGTTTATAGTGCTCTTGTTCCTGCAGCCAGCACAGCTCCTGAGGGGAGAAGGCAGCAGCCCTCAGATGGACAGGTAAGGCTACTGCAGTTACTTGGATAACTACTGTGAGGAGGTGGGTGAGATGGTCTCGCCTCTCCTAGAACTTAATGACTGATTAGAAAGCACAACCAACCAGTGTGTTTCCAACTAACATGGAATAGCCACTTCCGTGGAGAATCACGAGAGGAACGGGTGCACTCTAATGCAGGACTGTCATCAAGAAAAGGTAAGCACAACAGTAAGACTGAAGAGAGAAACACTGGTTACCACCACAATGTAACAGAATCGAGAGAGATTTGGCTTCTTTTCACAGCTCTGCCACTGCTTTTGGGCACATCTGTTATCTTGGCAAATCCCTGTTCCTTCTTTCCACTTCCTTGTCTCTAAATCGGGTGCAATGACCCACCTTTGATTCAGATGTGAAGTGAGCAGTAGGAACTACCTATGAGGCCCTCACAAGCCTACTGATAACCATTACAGAAATTTCACAAAGAAATATACTCATTCTGCCTTCAGAGCAGGATTAAGCAGAGCATAGTAAGGGAACACGCGTTACGCAATGAGAAGAAAGCAAAGTACAGAGCAGCTGCTTATTCAATTCCTGTGCATTCAAAAAGGTTGGGGCTATTTAGTATCACATAATACTAAAGTATAATATTAAGGTATAATATATTAGTGATATAATGAGGGTGGTAAAATTAAATGGCATAGGTAAAGCTCAATGCTGTCATTTTAATGCTTGCATGGTTGACTTATACCTAAAATTGCTCTTTTAAAAGCATGCTTTGCTTGTAATATCTTTACTTCAGCTTCATTATTTTCTATGAGGCCATCTATGTGCATTAAAGAGAAATAGTAATTACAGAAAAATTCAGGACAATTACTTAATGCATCCACAAAGACTAAATAACATTGGACAATAAGCTAATGAAAGTATAATCAAGAAGGTTTTGATCAAAAAACCTGGAAGTTAGCTGCAAAAGTGATCTCAGAGGTTCTGGAAGATATTCCTCATTTACATACTTGACAGCATATGGAAAACTTGAGAGGAAAAAACGCTATTCTAAACCATAAATGAGAAGGACATGAATAACAACAAAACAGATCTTAGAGAGCACAGGTGATTATTTCTAGATCTTGCTTCAATATTTGAAAATGTTATTTCCACACAGGCTCTCAGGTTGTGAGAGCAATTCAAGTATTTTAGAATACAGGAATCACTCTCCCAAGTTGCAATTTCAACTTCAGCACATCACCATGAACAAAGCAGACATTTTTTCCCTAACTTCATTACAGCAAACTTAGTTGGGGTACGATTACATTCTGTGTAACATCTAGAAACAAATTCTGCAAAATATCGTTGGCTCTCTGTGGACTAACTTTTCTCATGGGGATATTGGCAAGGAACACTTTCCTATCTAAACCTGCAGAGGAGGCAGTGTCATACCTCAAGGTAGCTTCATTTTTAATGGATATTTATTTCATTGCAGCTGTATTTCAAACATACCCTTCATCTACCTCAAATAATCCAGTTAATCTAAAACACGATAGACTGAATACCTCTTTAGTAGAAGATTCACTCCAGACAGACAAAGCAAATTCTATACTTTCTATACTATGTTTTTCAAATACTACAGTGTTACCTTAAGTGGCCATCTCTCAGACCCACCTGAAAAGGTGGGGTCAAAAGTCTGGGCCAGAAGATCAGAAAGAGCCCTTTCTAAAGCTAAAGACATAGATCTCTATTAACTGCTCCACTCCTCAAACCCTACAAGTTTACTCTACCTACACAAAAAAAAAAAAAAGAAAAAGCCTTTCAAGGATCTACGTATTCCAGAGGACTAATACACCTAGTAACTAAAAATGACAAAACTAAACATGAAACAGAGAAAATAAACTACTTCAAGAACATATGTACTTCACTTTTACTAACATAAACACAAGGCAACACACATGTAACATAGTCAGTAGAATAAATAAGCCCATATAATAGTTCCCTGAGGAAAGAAAAAGAATCACAGGTGACAAAATGTGATCAAAATGCACAAGACATTTCCAAAAAGGTGTTTGGAACCTTCAGAGATGGCAGCAGTATATGAATATAAAAATAGTAAAATGACAATGATTTGGGTATCACTAGAAGCACCATCTCGAACTGTATATTCTGGTGGCAGCCCTTTCTTTCCTTTAATGCACGATTCAAAACAAGGAGCAGAGAATGCTGTGATGCTCCATTAGGGAGAGCACTGACCAACAATGAACCAAAAAAAGAAAATCTATCACTGTTCTTCAAAATATTCCAGCAATCACAAACTGGGCACCAAGGAGCAATTTTCATCAGCGGAGTCAGGGATTGTTGTGGCCTAACCAGCACTCTCTGATACAACAGCATCGGAACAGTATCAAGCACCTTCATCAAGCATAAACAGAAGAGTCAGCACATAAACAGACACATGTTAGTATTTAAAGACTGTATGAGATCAGCCACAGGGGGAAGGAGTAGAAATAAACTCTAAAATCATGGAAGTGAGCAACTAGGTCACTTTCTCAAAACCCCTCTTGGAACACAAGCATGTTACAGACCATGTAAATTTGCCAAGAAAAGAGTATCCTTCCGTACAGTTAGGATATTTTTCCCCATTGTTGCAACAAGCCCACCACCTCCCTGCTGATAACCAACACTTGTGGTCAGATTAAATCAGCTAAGAACTATTCCTATCCTGCTTACATAAAATTCCAGAACTGTAAATCAGCCTTTTTAATCTCGCTGATCCTCACTTCAAAAGAAAAAAAAAAAAAAGGCAAATCAAGTAACTACTAAATCCAGTGTGCTTCTGCAGTGTATCCTCTTCAAAAGGCTATCCACAACCCCAACAAGAACTTCCAGATAACTCTTTCCCTTGATACTTCAAGGATGGTATGAACAAGGAATCCCACTGACTTCTACCACATACCCCAAGGTAATTACTCCTCATTACAGTCTTAAATTTCTCAAACAATTTTCAGGCACTTAAGCCCGTTTTCAGATCAAGGCAAGCCAAAACACAAGATGCCTCGAAACTATTTTATAGGAACAATAATAACACAGATATGATGGCCCATTAACTAACACTGAAAATAATCAAAAAAATAAAACTCAGACTCCTCAAGATTGTGCCCTCTTGAATAAAAAGATTGTGGAAATTGGATTCTACCTCAATGACTTTGGTACCCTGCAGCTAATTCTCACTAATTAAGTCCTAGAATACACTAAAACAGGAATTCAGATTGATCAAAAGATATGATCTGTGTTTATAATAACTCCTATAATCATTAGGAACAAAAATCTGGAAGGTTCTTGATGCCATTAACTCACAGACCAACAATTAAGAGCTACCATCCCAAAAAGGTCTGAAATTTCTGAGAATCCATAGTCAAATAACTTCATGATGAAGCCAAGTCTCAGTGAAAGACATTCAATACAACCCATAATACTAAGCAAGCAGGAAACCAATCTGTAAAGTGCAAAAATACACTTACAAGATTCTGATGAAAGAAAAAAATGTTCTGCATTTATGGACTGCTTTCTAGATACTGTTTCCTCATCCAACCATGTTAAGAGTCTCGAGTCCTCAAGTCCTGAACACGCTGATGCAGCTGCACTCACTCAGGTTCCTTCAATGCATAAATGTGTCATATGAGGTAAAAGGGCAACAACTTATTATAGAATCCTAGAATGGTTTGGGTTGGAAAGGACCTTTAAGATCATCTAGTTCCAATCCCCCTGTGGGCAGGGACCAGACCAGGCTGCTCAGGGCCCCATCCAACCTGGCCCTGAACACTTCCACGGAGGGGTCACCCACAGCTTGGGTAACCTGTTACAGTGTCTCACCACCGTCAAAGTTAAGCATTTCTTCCTAATATCTAATCTAAATCTACCCTGTTTCAATTTACAGACATTCCTCCTTGTTCTATCGCTATGCCCACATACCCAAGAAGCAAGAACCAGAGCCAAACTGCTCTGCTGAACTCGAGTCCAAACAAACATGGGAAATGAAGACTTGTCCAGAGTTACAGCAAATTTTAGGCACATAAGATGTAACTGCAAGAGATCCCATTTTTTCTACCCATGCAGCCATACTCTCATCACCACCACAACTGTGGAAAGCCCTCTGCCTGTCCCATGACCTATAAGGAATGTAATCCAGAGAGGATACAAAGGCACACTAGACAGTAAACTGCAAGGTCATGCAAAGAACTGAGAGATTAGGTTTTCTGTCAGCTTGTCCCTTTACATTGCTGTCCCTTGAAAAGTGTCAGTAAACTCACACTTAAAGCTGCATTACATTTGATCCAATATAGTGTATGTAACACTGAGTACAGGTTCCTAACAGGCACCAGCCTGAACACGCCTGGTTTGCATGATCTACTTTTAACTGTCAGATTCAGACAACAAGCCCACTGGTTTTGTCTACAAATTGCCACCTACTCTACATATTCCAGCAAAATACTGTGACAACTGGATGATCATCCTCTGCATGCTCCTCTTCTACAAACTCTATTTTATTCCCCCTCCCAATCCCTTAATTTCATCCTTGGTGATCATAAAAAACCACATTTTAAATACATAAAAATTCTTTTCTAGTCATTTAAAAAGAAAACTTCATATTTTCTACCAGGAAAAAAACAACATTAAAGCAAAGTGCCTTTCCCTTACTTCCTTACACCCCATAACAATACAAGCTTTCCTGCTCCCCAGAAGACAATCACATAACTTTGACATCGTTTTGCTGACTCAGGTGAAAATTCATCACTAAGTGTAACTGTCAGGTTTACCAGTGACAGAGGAAGCTCCTGAGAACCACAGCCTAATAAAGCTTTCCTCCTTGAGAGATGACAGCAGTCTTTCTCCCATATGAATGATTCATTCTTATTTGATATTGTTAAAGCAATATTCACACAGGGCACCTTCACACTAGACTTTACCTTCAAAAAAATTGGTTATGAGGTCAACACATAAGCTGAAAACCAATATTCCATGGGCATGTCTGGAAAATCTGCAAGTGATTGTGGTCTAAAATAATTGTATCACATCTTGGTACCCTTAGGATTCACCGCCTCCTTCTGCACTTGATCTAGTGGTCATTACAAAAATTTTCTTCAAGGTAAGCAGTGTAAGGTTACTCCAGCAAAAAGGGAGTTGGTTGAGTTTACCAATCTATCATGAAGAACTTCTTTGTTAAAAGAAACTTTACAGAAACAAAAGGCGAACATTTCTTAAATTTATGTATATAGCTACTGATGTATCTAGACCTGCTCAGTGCTATAAATGACCCAACTTAAAAAGCCTGACAATTGTCATTCATCTCACATATATTTCACTTGACAGAGACTGACATATAACAGTGACCTATGTTAGAAACCACTGTTTAAGTGGTCCTAACCTGAGGAGAATCATGCCTTAGGAGGTCAGCAACAGAGACAGTAATTTGATTCAGAATACTCTTGCTTGAGAAACTCTAAAATCATCCACAGTATCTGGAAATTCTGACTGTTATAATGCTTACAGACTAAAAAATCATCCATGGATCCCGTGAAATGTACTCATTTCTTGGCTTAAATACTCATTTTTCTCCCTCTGTCCTCCCTTTTAAAAACTGAAGAATGTCTGCAATGCAATACTACAGAATCACTTGTTGAAAGCAAGGTTAAATAGTTTTCACTACCCAAGGAAGCCTGAGAAAGATGGTGAATTTAGAAGCTGCTCACTGGTTTTGCCCCTCCCCAGTGACATCCCAGGCACTAACCCACATCATATGCTGCTTATTGTTTGGCAAAATAAATCTCACTTTATGCTGAACACTTCTCATTCTCCATGACTGGAGCTTTAGGCCAGACATCATCATAAATAGATGCTACAAGTGTCTCACACACACATGTGCACACATGCTTTTTAGGAGCATTATCACCATTTCCTTGTTTCAAATACAACCCTAACAACAGAAAAAAAGGAAATCTGACAAATTTTCAGGACAATCACATAGCAGTTAACACTCACAGTGTGTAAAAAGTTGTTTTTTCTCCGTTTCTTAAACAGTGCTAATGAACATGTGACTATGTCAAACCTGCCCAGCATCAGTATTTCTCACTTCACCTCTTGCATTAAGGTAACATGACCTGGTCATGCTGTTACTGGCATTGTAAACCCCTCTAATCATGCCTTCTATATCCATGTTGGGGTACATAAGTAGTAAAATTAATACAGATTTTATGGGAAAATCACTACATAAACATTTAAGAAATTTGTACAAATTTTTATGAATGGGCATCTTTTAACCTTATAGATGTAGCTGCCATTTGAAACAGTTTTAGAGCAGAAGGCTTATCTGTCTCATAGCTGAGCTCACACAGATATCATAACAGCTTTAGGCATGAGTAATATCACATGTTACATCAAGAAATTGTACGGACATTTTACAGGCACCTGGATTTTTGGTTTTGGTTTTTATGTCTTTTTTTTTGTTTGTTTTTTCCCAGTGCAAGAGATCTAGACAGTTTATATTTGATAGGCTGTTCATAAATTATACCCTACTGCTGTTTGCAGGTTAGAACTTCTTCCCACACAGACTTCATTTTATCATCAGACTGTTTAATTCTGCGCTTATAAAAATGTCATCCTAGTCATAAGGGAAGAATTAGACAGCACTGTCTTAAGGTTTTCTGCACATACCATGACAAGATGCAGATACTGTGATACTAATGTGCCAGTAGAGTATATCAATTGCACGATCAGGCCATATACACATGCTGTTACTGAGCTGTGTCTTGCTGCTTTCAAAAGTGCAGTGAAATCATGAAGTAATATAAATTAGTAATATATTAACTACATTACAGTATTCTCACTGTTGCCTCTTGATATCATAGCCTGGAATACATTAACACACTGATAATATCCTAAGAGTACATTAAAAATTATTTCTGAGCAACAGCAGTACTAGTCTCCATATTATCTCCCAAAATAACATTCTGACAGTGTGGAAGAAGTTATCAGGAGATTCTAACCCTTCTGCATGTTGTAGATTCCACAGTCTTTCTAAAAGACAGTCAATTTCCCCTTAGGACACACTTATAATCAAGTTTTGTGAGAACATATTACAGATTTTTCCAGATATTTTATCCAACATGCTGAATGATATATGAAAAATATCTCTATATGGAGTCAGGGGAAGATAACTTCATCATATATAATATTGGAATACTCACATGTATTATTATATTTTAATTTGTACAATAATTTGTAAGTTAAATAGTTTAAAATTTTACCACTTCTGTAGTTTATGGCACTATTGCTGATGTATAAAATACTCTGTTCTATGTGGATGATAAAAAATGTATATTTAAAATGTATACAGAGTACTAACTAATGAGCTAAACAGATGGGAGTTGTGTTTTAACTTCACTGGAAAGTACTGAAATAAAGTAACTAACAGCATTTGTGTAAATGAAAATAAATCTCATGAAAATCTGAATGGATTTTTCTTTGTTAGACAGAAGTTTGTGCTTGCCTTATAGCTATATATTATAGCCAGTGGCTGTATTTTGCTGACATAGCCTGTCAATAGCTATGTCTCAGCTGTTAAAAAACAATAAGTTAAATGTATAAACTCAACACTGTGCAGGGGGTTCTGCATAGATTCCAATTTACAGAAGTGAAAAAAGAAAAGAAAAAAAAATTCATGAATCTCAGTAGTCCAAGAAATACACTTTCCCCAAAGGTATTTCTGTCAAAAAAACCTAAACAAATCAAAGTGGAACTTAATCACGGTACTGAGCCCTCACATAAGCCCTGCAACCTGACAGAAGCAGACACCCATGTCTGCTTACATCCATGGAGCTTTTGTGGGACCACATTTGTCTTTAAACACTCAGTTATGCAGATCAGACTGCAAGCTGAAGGCTTGAATCTATTTCATCATTTGAAAGGCAGCTATCATTAGAATGCCAGGCAGAGGCACACAAAGTACTTATTTTAAATAAAACCTATCTATTTCTCTGTTAGATTCATTTAAGAGTCTTCAAAGCAAAAAAATATTTCCATTGGTGTTTACTTTTCTCAGTCCTTGTCCCATTCACTTAATATACAAGACATTGTTAAGGTTGGACAAGAAAGCTGGATGCTTCAGTTTCATGTTTAGGGTAACAACAGTATATTTATCATAGACATTACCACAATGTTACTATTTCTTATTTAACTTTGGTTACTTCACATAGAAAAATGTATTTTATATTAGAGCCAAAATTAAATCAAACTTAATCCCAAATTATGCTAAACCACTTAAAGTGGTTTTGATAGATTAAGGCCCACTCCATCAAGCTGCTCTGCACAGACAGGTCTCCATTTGTAAGAGCCCACACAGTCTTCCTCAGCAGAGGAAGACTCTACAAATATCCCAGGCACAAAGAAAAAAAAAAATCACAAATCTCTAGCAGCAGCTACAAAAAACAAACCCACCCTGCTTTTCCCCAAAATACCAGAATACAACAAATGCTTCTTTCTCAATGGTACATTTTAAAATGTTTAACCTAAACCCCTACACTAACAACTGACACCCTGAACACCACTATTTGCAAATTTACATTACTGAAACTGTGGTGCAAAGAACTTACCTAGAAGTGAGCTAAACTCTTTAAGATGTACCATCACCATAATTCACTAGAGTAATATATTCTTAGCATTCTCATAGTTCAATTCTAACACTATCCGTACACAGAAATTCTCAGCTGGAATTAAGAACTTCCAACCTCGATGGTTTTACACCACCAACTGTCTCCAGAACACACACATGCTCCACAGCACTTTAAATCCTCATATAAATAAACTTGTCCACACCGAACTGAGAGGGAAAACCGTATTTTGAGAAGCTACATAATAATATTCCCCAAGCATGTGTTCCTTCAGGTGCACCATTGAGCCTGAAATATAACTTTTCACATTTTGAGTAATTTTTCTTCCATTTTTTTTAATCATTGTGGTTCTTCAAATAGCTACCTACTTACTTAATAGTTTGATTTCATAATCCATTATATTAGAGATCTTCCATAAACAGAATATGTTTGCAACAGAGTAGACATGAAACACATATGGACAAGAAGGACAATAACAAAAGCACAGATTACATACACATCTGTTCTCTCAGGTCTCAGCCTCAGGAGCAAAGACAGAAGAAGTACACGTGCACACAACAGCCTAAATGCAAGAGGTCACTCTCATCTCTTTTAGCTTTATTCAGTTATGTGAGCTCACTAACTACATGTATATTTGGGGAAGAGCTACATGCAGACATCCAGAAACAACTACAAAGCAAACACTTTTGGAAACCGAACACACACACACACACATTCAGCTGCGTATTCACCACCAAAGGCCATGACAACAGTTTTCAGGAAACTGCCCATTGAAAACTTAATTTTGTTTTCCTAAACAACCTCAAGAAGAGCAGGGTTTGCCGGCCTCTCCTGTGAATGTGTGTGTACCCTGTACCAGGAGCCTGCAGATCCTACAGGATCCACAGGAAAACTGAGGCCTCATGAGCTCTGGAGCTTCCGGCGCAGCCAACACTCCTGCAGATGACAGCTGTCACTGGACACAGGCACGGATCCCAGACACTGGAAGTGAGACACTGTAAAACTAACATTGCCCGAAGGTATGCAAACTTCTTAAGTCTAGATCGGACCACTGGTTTATCTGAACTGCTTCTGAGCATACCATAAGAACACTTGCAAGAATTGATACAGGGTAGCACTAGTTTTCTACCTCCTCCCTTCACCAGGCATATTCACCAAACACAGGAGAATGGCTACAAAATTTCTACCACTTGCAACAACAAAATCTGACATGGGCACTCCAAAATGTTGAAGCATGACAGGCCCAGGCATATATTCCCAGCAGGCCTGTAAAAGTACCACCAAAATTTGTGAGCAAGTGCAGCAAATAAACAAAGCAACTGAGATCCTATTCAAAAGAAAAACCACAGTCCTCTCTCATTCGTCCTGTACCAACAGCAAAGATGCTGTTCATCAAGAGTAGGACATCTCTCCCATCTAACACTTCTTGGACCAGAACATCACATGTATGCAGACAGAGAGGGAGGTGATGCTCCAAGTAGACCTTTAAAGCAAGACTAAAGTTGTGATTACTGGATTCCACATATCTACCTTTTTTTTTTAATCGTTGTGCAAAATCCCTCACAGCTGCTGCTCTGAACAGTTCACAAAAACAAAGTGATCAGAGAGATGAGTTATGCTGGCAACATAAATGTCTTTCCTTTTCATGAACCAGCTTAATGCAGATGTTGCTGCAACTCACCCCAGCTGAGGTTTGGCAGGAATTGGGGAAGGAAAGACCATGAAGAGTGAAAGTGTTTGAAGCCCAACTAATTTCTCCTTAACTCCTACTGGTCCCCCTTCCTCTGCCAAGCCACTTCCAGACTGGCACTTGTTAGCAGCTCCCGACGCTGGGGAGAAGAGGGTGCCTTGCAAAAGCTTCCTCCGAGCAGCCGAGAGGAGACTCTGAGAAGGTTATTCAAAAATAAAACCGAACGGAGTCACTGCTCGCAGGTCGGCACGCTTCAGCTATCTTACACCGGGAACAATGGGGAGGCGGGCAGCCGGAGGATACGGCCCGGGAGCACGGGGCCGGGGGGGACGCGCTGCCAGCCCGTCCGTCCGTCGGCTCTTTGTCCGTCCGTCCGTCTGTCAGGCGGCCCCGCCGGCCCCATCCCCACCGCCCCGGCGCGGCCTGCGCGGCCCCGCGGCTCCCGGCCGGGAGAGCGGGCGGAGCGGGAGCGGCGGGAGCAGCGGGCGGAGGGCGCCCGCCGCCTCCTCATCCCCCGCTCCGCGCCGGCCTCCCCACGCCGGGGCCAAGCGCGGCCCATGCGGGACGCGCCGCGCCGCGGCCCCCCCTTCCTTCCTTTCCCGTTCCTCTCCTCCTCCTCCCTCCCTCCGCGCACCGAACGGCCCCGGCTCGCCCCCGCCGGCACTTACCGGCCGCAGAGCTGCGAGGAG